>NC_037544.1:8566651-8576484 GCF_001531365.2 Cynara cardunculus var. scolymus
CATGCATTTACATCATTCCAAATTTTTTCATGACATTAGAGTGTGTACATTTTAACATGTTATCCTGCAATTTTACGATAATCATAATCATCGTCCAATTGTTCGCCTATGTGTGTTCATTGAACAAGAGGTGAACAATGATCATTGATGTTACAAGATATTATTGTGTCAACAGGTGTTCCTATTCTTACAATATCAGAACATGAACCGGAGTACGATGTCGAGGAGTGTTCACAAGGAAATCAGTTTTTTATCCCCAAGGTTGATGACGAGCTTAAACCAAAGATCAACTCACACTTCTTATAAATGACGCGGAAAAGATGTATAGGGCATATGCGGACAATGCTGGTTTCGATGTTCGTCTGCACGCCAAAAAAACAAACAAGAACGGGGTCATACAAACAAGATGGTTTGTATGTAATAAGGAGGGAACACCAAACAAAAAGTTTTTTGATTCCATGGATATTCAGTTTGGTGAAAGGAGATACCGTAACACGAACCTTAAACGTTGTGGATGTTTAGCATGCATAAAAATCCATTTGAAAAAGGATAAGTCCGGTTACGAAATATATGAGTTTGTCGAGGCACATAATCATGCGCTATTCAATACTAACGATCGACGTTTCTCAAGGAAAAATAGACAGATGAAGTATACGGATTTCAAAAATGTCTTGAATAGCTCRAGCTACAAAGTCGGTGCGATYAGGGCTCACCGTATACAAACGGCATTGAATGGTGGGTTTGAGCACAATCGRTGTTCTGAGATCGACTTTAAGAATTTCAAGAGAGATGCAGTTGCATGTGTTGGGAAAAAGGATGCGAAGATGTTGATCAATAAACTATCCAATAGGCGAGATATTGTTCCCGGGTATTTTTTCGAGTACAAGTGCAATGATCAGGAGTTGGGTGCCATTTTCTGGGCAGATGAGATCGCTAGAGTTAACTACAAAGAGTTTGGAGATGTAATTTCGTTCGACGGGACGTTTCGCACCAACAAGTAAGATTTTCAAGTTCAATCAGATTTTTTGATGTATTGTACTCGTTGGTATTTTTCTATAACTTTTATTTTTCCTAATAGGCATGCGATGATTTTTGTTCCCTTTTTGGCGGTTGACAATCACAAAGCTTCGGTTGTCGTCGGATCGGCGTTAATAAGTGGTGAGACAATTGAAAACTTTACATGGGTTCTAAGAGCTTTCCTAAAATGCCATGAGAAGCAACCAGTTTTTGTGATTACGGATCAATGTTCGGCGATGAAGCAAGTCGTCCCGTTGGTGTTTACGGAAGCTAAGCATCGACTATGTATGTGGCACATCATGAAGAAAGTGCCTTCTAAGGTAAGTACACTTTAATAAACAAACTCTATTTCATAAGTAAATGTCACTGTTCATATGTTCATATTGTGATTGATACGTCTGCAGGTCAGTGTCGCCCTAAATCAAGATCCTCTGTTCAATAAGGTTATTAACAAGCTCGTGTGGAACATAAATATTGGCCCATCGGAATTCGAGACCAAGTGGCAAGAGATGATCGAGCAATACAATTTAGGTGGTGATCAATGGTTCACAGAAATGTATGAAATACGCGCATCATGGATTCCGGCGTATTATAAGGACACACCGATGTCTGGTCTTATGAAAACGACATCAAGATCCGAGAGTTCGAATTCGTATATTAACATATACGAATCATATTSGTTTGATTTGGTTCAGTTTCTTAATAATTATGACGTTGCTATAGAGAAACAAAGGTACAAGCAAGCGGTGCATGAAACAATAACGAGGACAACATATCCAAAGTTGGTTACTCCATTGCGCTTAGAAAGTCAAGCAGCAAGGGTATACAGTCGAAATGTGTTCTTTGACATCCAAAAGGAATTAAAGAAGGCTGTATGGTTTTGTGGTATAGAGACTGTCGAATGTCGGGGCGATCTCAAAACGTTCATTATAAGCCACAAGAACAAGATGAAGTTTGTCAACACCACGTATCTGGTAGTATATTCCTTACATATATACTAATGTCTTTTAAATTCTTCGGTTAGTATAAGTTGTTGTTTATTCGGAACCTAATGTAACTATTTTAGGTCTCCCGAAACTACCCAGCTAACACGGTCGAATGCGAGTGCAATCTATTCACGCGTAACGGTTATTTGTGTCGTCATGCATTTAAGGTTCTAATAAACGAAGAAGTTGAAAGTATTCCGAACCAATACGTTTTACATCGATGGAAACAAAATTTGGTCCCTGTCCAGATACAATCTGCTAGGGTTCGATATGGTGAGGTGGATGCAGAGAAGGATAAGTCCATAATTGATGTATACTCCAAAGTCGACAACATTATAAGCATCGCCCGGAATGATAAATCGATACTGAATAGATTGGAGCAGAATCTCGACAATTTCATGGTTGATATCGAGAAAGAGGTACCGTATGAAGACCCATCCCAACAAAAGTTGGACGCGATCAGAGATCACCTTGGTGTTTCCATACCGGATGACGTGGACATTCTACCACCATCAGGAATAAGGAACAAGGATTGTGGTACTGGTAAGAGGTTGGTAAGCGTGTCTGAGAAAATACAGTCCGGTAGCAAGAAAATCCGTCGAAAATGTGCGACACGTGGCCAACGTACCGGACATGACTCACGCAATTGCCCCGAATTGATAGAGTAATCAGTTGTCCAGGTACTGGAAATATCATCGCTTCAGTGGTGCTTCGTTTTTGCCAATTTTACATTTCGTCATGCGCCGATTTCGGTTTATGTTATCTTATGATTGACATACATCGTCTACTTTTCGTTTTATTACTTATTAACAAATGTTTTAGTCACTAGTTGTTATGTCCAAGACTAAATAATAAAACCACCGTAAGTGCGGTGTTCATAATTACCGACAATATATGATTTTGTAAGTGTTTCGTGAACAATATTGAACTTCATCCGATCTTGTCATGTTTTTGTATTGTTCGGTACGATTCATATGTTGACGTTTCTTGTATTCAGAGGGTCTTGTCAATAAAACTATTGTCTTTGGGTTATCAAGATTTTGATTTGTTACAAAAAATAAATGCCGAAGTTGATACTGCTTGACAATATATTATTTGTATGATGTTCGTTTGACTTATTTATGCTAGTATGTGTGTTTGAAGTTATGATGTAGTGTTCAAGTAACCATGCCACTTACTGTTGATGGCTAACCATATTTGCCAAACTTATGTCTAGAAAATGTACTAATCTTAATGTGAGAATACCATTTACACATTTTTTAAACAAAAATACCATGCTGGTAAATAACAATCAAACTACACAGCAAGAAAAACAATGCCATTAAGTTGTGTGTATGTGTGATTAGATCAAATGATATGCAACTTTTAGTTGTAGACACGCTAAACAGGTTCCCATTGATGTTCACTAATGTTTATCATTTGTTTTTGTTGATGCACAACAATAATTCAACTAATAATGTCATATTTTGAACATACTAATGAATTGTTAAGCATCATTCTAGTTCTTAATGTTTTACACCACATACAGTATAATGAATGTGGTACTACAATCATTAGTGTGAAACAGTGTCAGGCGAGGTGCATTGTCACGATAACGCATTATAAATTTGTTGATATCAAACCAGTGCAAAAATAAACCTCAAAAAAGCTTTGGTTAATCAAATACGGAGAATGTATGAACACACATGACATGCGTTTATGTCTGAAAACATTACGCTACCACAAATATCCAAAAGGTATTTGGTACGAAAAACCAACTAACATAAATGTGTCAAGACAAAATAATCAAACGTCTATTTCTTCCCCCGACTCATCAGTCGTGCACCACGATTTTTCCTAGCATCGTACGATGTCTCCATCGCAATGAACCTTTCTACATCCGATACGATAGATGTCTTACGAATGTTCTCATCGCTTAGTAGCATCTTCGAACAATATTTGGTCCTGAGATCCTTCAACTGTCTCTTTTGCTTCGTACCCTCTTTATACAACCCACATTCCCATTTCATTACGTCTCCTCCAAAGAATGTCTCCATGTGCCGCATTAACATAACACCAGCGTCTACGGTATTCTCTCGGAATTGCCAMCGTGTCTTGATATGGTCCTGATCCATTTCAGCGTACACTTTCCACGCCCCGTGCCCCTCTTTTAGTAGGTGCATTATCATCATATCTTGCTGCATACATGATAAAAAATGGCCAAGATAAATATATGTCCATAGTGATCATAACAAAAYGAAAGTTTAAGTTGCTTTACCAAGCCTACAGTGCTCGAGCCATATATATCATCCACTTTTCCATCCCGATTCTGGCTGTCTAATATGGCTATTGATGGGCGCTTTAGATCGAATACTAGAACGTAATAGAACGACGGTTCTACAACCGGGAAGAAGACCTACAATTTTTAAAAGCCGTATCTAATTGATACCATTTGGATTAATGCTTAAATAGCATACGTACAGATTCGATCAAAGTTAAAAGGTTTACCAGATCAACGTTACGCATATTGATCAATTCTTTATCAGTGTTCATGCAACTCGTTATGTTCTTTCGGAATCTATCATACATCTGGTTAACATTCAAATCTTCATCCCTAATAATAGCATCCATCTGCAATTATTAACAAACGAATACGGTTAATTATAGGCTATAAGTCATTTATATGGCAATTACATTGACATTCATTCAAAATACTATTACCGAAATGTCCGTTTGTACAAAGTAGCGCCTAGGAGACTCATTGCTCCTCAACCTCTCCTCTCTGTTAAGAACCATCGACCACACATCTATAATTTATGTGTTAACCACGCTTTGAGATACAAAGGATTGCATTGTTTGACGTGTCACTGTCTTCCCTTTTGTTGTCATGAAAACCGGTTCACTACATGTTTAATTCGTTAGGTAGTAATATCCAAATTGACAATAACACATATTTGTACAAAATAACCTTTAAAWTTTGGACAAGTTAACTTACAGATTTCCGCCTATGCCTCGTAATATCCAATCCTGCAGCTTTCTTTCGTCACTACTCACCTCGAACGTAACCGCACGCGTAACATATGGTGAACGTAGTTTAAAGCTCAGTTTCGGGTCTCTTTTTGGCATTGTAGATATGACTTTTTCGTGTCCACCAATTGCTTTCGAACTACCAACACCAACAATGACCTCTTCCTTAGAGGGACTTATTCCCAAATCGAAAGCTGGTGCATCGATATCTGCATACGAATCAATTACTTGGACGTTGTTACACATATCATGGTAGCCAGTGCATAAACTATATGTGCATGTCTGTTCGTATACGTAATTGTGTACGCGCATGCAAAATGGTGTTTATAAAATGGGTGTTATTTGTTTGATATACCACTACGATGTTATTATATGATGTAGTGATGAACGGGATGTGAAACACAATGGTGTATATGTGCACCCTTTGTTTGTGTGTGAAACATTATTGTATGTGTGTGCGCTTAGATCACATAATATGCACCTTCTCATAAATCATCACCGTGTACAAGACAATAACATAAATTAACAACTGTTCATGTTTGTACTAAATGTGCATTCTTTTTGCCCATATATACACAGCCATATACGCCCAACCAAATTATGGTGGAAACTGTTAATTTGTGTTCGTATATGGCTGGACCAACGTCAATATGTATGCATAAATCCATGATGATCATAACTACCACATAAACTCACCAAAATTAAAAAAGAATTGTTATTATGAAGCCGTGTAAACATTCCTTTTGGCCCATATATTCACATCAACAGACGCCCCACAAAATTAAGGTAGCATCTGCTAGTTTGTGTTGATATCTTGTCCAACCATGAACCAACGTCAACACAATGTTCTAATACGACATAGTGATGATCATTATGTGAAAAACTTTGTTATTTATGTGATAAACATTGGAACGATGTGAAGTTTTTAACATACGAAAAAACCTGCATATCAAGTACCTGTTTGTGAACGTCTACGCAGTTTACTTGCCCGATTTTCACAGTCATCTATGCCTCTACTTAGAACCCTCCCCACACTATCCGATTGTGCTTCTAACGATGTCATCTTCACCTTTTCCAACAGCTTCGGGTCTGTGTTACATCCAACTCATTTTGCTGTGATAGCAGCTCTCTAGTTTGATGCCCGGTCAACCTCTGCAATCACAGTGGGGCTCATCCAAAATTGTGATAACGGCAATAACATAACAGGATCGGATGTGGTTGTCATCTTAGGAGGAGTTACATCAACAACCGTCAATACTTTGTCACTACGTTGACCTTCATCCTGTCGGGTCTCCCATATGTTGTCTTTGAACATTCTTGCCAATTCCTGTTTGAATTGGTCGAAACACTTGTCACCGGAAAAACGTTCGACATATCCTTGCAGCAACATGTCTGTTTCCGTCCGTGAAGAACGGAGATCCACGATTCGCTCACCCATCATTATGATGCACTCCTGCAAACCCATGCACAAATTGTAAAACTAGAAAAATATGTAACAATGTGGTATGTGCAAACAACAAAAATAATTAAGTCAATCTTGTGTGTTTGTCGATAAAAAAAGACACATTTGTATGTGAAGTGGACATGATGAAGGAAGGCAAAGAATTGCAAAAAACTCGAATTGTGATTTCTTACGCAGATTGTGAACACACATTTACAGAGCGTATTGACAAAGGTTCACACATTGGCCTTTTGACCCCCCAAAAGAAAACATTGTCATCCGTTGATTTGTGTGCATACATGGACCATGAATGAACCACCGTGAACATATTTATAATTTTTTGAAATGTATGTACATTACTTAAATATATGTTCATACATGGGCCCATATCCGAACACAAATCTACGCACCAAAAAATTAACGGATCAGCTGCTACTATGTGATCATAGATGGGCCAAAAACAACAGCTGACCATAAGACATTATGCACAATATGAAAGCAGAAGAACATGCGTAAAARGTAGCACAAACATTGAATCAATTTATTTAAGTTACCTCTTTAGTAACATTCTGATTTTCTGCTTCTTTGGCTTTGCTAGACTCAGGTCTATCGTCTGCTGTGTGGTGCTCTACAATTGTTTGCTCAAACGCTCCTCGCTCAACTGGTTTATTACATGTCAATTTTGTGTATCCAAACCCCCCTCTACTAAGCTCCAAGTCTTGTCTTCGTCTCAGTAAATCCAATGTCCAAGTTCTCAAAGGATATGATTGATGTTGGTTTTAAATGCCGTCACATGTTGTTGCTTGAACATATAACATCTGCAGGAAGTAAACATAGCATTTTAATGAATAATAACCAACAACTGTTGATTTATATGTTGTCAAGGATCAACGTTCTTACCGTTAAACATGTTAGGGGGCCTGCGTAAAATGACAGAAAACTGTCTCTTTTCCAACACAGCTTGCTCGTACSTATGCAATCATACACGTACTTGCACCAGTCAATTCTTGGTATCATGTCTAAGCTATGAACGCGGCTGAGGAACCCCAAATTGCAAACACCAACTCTGCTGCATTCTGCAAGCGTGTTCACAACGATGACCAAGAAACTCAGCCTGAACATCACACCCGCGTCATCTGATTTTTGAATAAAATTCATCACATCCTTTGGCCTCATCCGATCTTTACTGAATTGTTTGCGCCATGCTGAAACAACTGCATCATTGCATTTGGATGGTTCAATCTGGTTCAGGTCTAATCCTCCCGTTGGCAKCCTCAGTACATCATGTATCGACTTGACCGTAACWGGTATTTGTCCATCCCTCATTTGTATTGTCATAGTCGATGTGTCTAACAAATCCACGACATAATGACCTAATTTAGACGGAATGCCGTCTAAAGTCATGTCCAGCAACGCATCAAATCCCATCTCCTTGATTGCTGCCCTTTGGTTAATGTTTAATGCTTTAACCGTCTCCCACAATGCCTTCGGAGATGTCCTGGTTCTAATTGTTAAAGAATACTATAACAACTCTGCACTTTTGGATTTCCAGGTTAGGACCTCATTTCGGAATCTTCATTAGAAAACTAAGTCTCTTAGGATTAACCTTATTCAGAGTATGATCTTGAAGAGGTCGCCTATTCGATCAGAGGCTCTGGCGTTAACCGCAGAGGCTCTGGTGTTATCTACAGAGGCTCTGTTTCCTCTTCTCAGAGACTCTGTGTCCTTTCACAGAGACTCCGTCAACTCTTCTCAAAAACTATCTTTTCACAGAGACTCTCTGTCTCTCCACAGAGGCTCTGACATTCCTTAACAGAAGCTCTGAGTCTCTCCACAGAGGCTCTGGTATCTCTTCACAGAAGCTCTGGCGTCTTTTCTTTCTGAGGCGCTGATTGTCCAAACTGATCATTCTGTGCGACAGCTAGTCTTGTTCCATTCTTGTGCATTTTGGCTAATTTAGATTTTTGGGCCTTAATTTAAGGAAATAATTAAATCCTTGGGCTTGGACTTTTAGAGGCCAGCCCACTTCTCTTCTAAAAGTCTAATATAAATACCCCCTTACTCTTTTAGAAAACTCTTCTTTATTCAAAAAGCTCTAGTCTTTTCTCGTTCTCCCTCTCTATTTAGTTCTTCACCTTCAAGCCGAACTCTTCACCCTGCAAGCTTAGGATTGCTGCTGTGCTCGAATCGTTCTTATCTGCCTTGTCTTCAAAAAGGTATGCTCCTAAAGTCATCTAATCCCCTTTAAAGGGTTCGATTTTCCATCTTTCTACTCAACTCAAGTTTCGGATGGCGAGATTATTCATCGAAGACATGCATATGTCTTCATCAGATGATAATCTATGACCCAGAAACCTTTTCAATCTCAAAAGAGAAGGAGAGAGTTCTTACATTTTAAGAACCGATTACACCTTTGGGTGACTTGAGTCCTGCATGCAACTCTAAATCAAATCTTTATCTTTTAGCTTTCTGAAATCTAAAGACTTCCAAATTGTTTTCTTTTCTTATTCGAATCTTACTCAAGAAATGAGAATTTCGGGAATTATCTGTCCCTCTTCTTGGAAATCTAGAGTTGAAACCATTCCCATTTGCTGTCATTCTTGGACATGCAACCAGTTTTGGGGTGCGAGACTCGAGGTTATAATTATTCTTGGGAAGGGTATTAGACCCACCCAAAATCTTCAAATTCCAACAGATGGCGGCTGCCACCATCTGCTTTGGAAAGACATTTAATGATGTCATTTTCTGACTTTTTGAAGATATTCGTTTAATCTAATGTCTAAGTGTCCGCTACTTTGGTTATAGCATCTGTCGGATTGCCTTTAAATCAGTTTCTCATAACTTAAGTTTTAAGAGGTTTAGAAACTCTTATTAAGATTTGTCGCCCTGTCAGGAAGTCCGAGCAAGTAATAGCAAGCCTCCTAAGGAAAACAATTGATTCTCGCCAAACAGTGAGTTTCACGGCCCCATTTTACTAATTTATCGTTTTGGGGTGAAAAAGCATGATTATTGAATATTTGATAGATTTATATCGATATATGAATCTTGTTATGAGCATTTAAATGTATTCATTTTTGATATGTTGAGACTGAAAGTCCCCGTTTATTTCCACTACTATTAATTCATTTTGAACCCATGATTATTGTGGATGGCGCTATTGGTTGTATACCCACCCTTTATTTTATCAAGCAGGGTGCACTTGGTCATTATATTTTGCTCTACACATGTGGAATTTAGTCCCACCGCTGAGGTAGTCCGGTAGGAGTTCTACACATGTGACACCAAGTGGTCACCGCTGAGGTAGTTCGGCATGAGTTCTACACATGTGGGGTTTAGTCCCACCGCTGAGGTAGTTCTTGTATATATGATCTACACATGTGGTT
>NC_037544.1:8576606-8581992 GCF_001531365.2 Cynara cardunculus var. scolymus
ACTCTTGTAGTTGACTATGCTTTATGCCATGCTTTTCAGGTGCTAAGTAAGTTGTGTGGACTCTGGGGAGCATTACTTGGATCATATCGATTAAGACAATTTCTATTGTATTTCAAATATTTTTGTAACCTTGGAATCCTGTTATGTCGATGAACTTTTAATTTTATTATTATTGTGAATCTTTGTTGAAAGTGTTTCTCTAAAACTGTTGCCAAGACTCGCTTGTCTGTTAGCATTCTGTGTTTCCGCTTTAGCGGGGTGTGACAAATACCCCTTCACATCATTATGTTCTACCGTGCCTTCCTTACCTTGTTCATTGTTCACCTTTCGTGGCGCATGCATTATCTCATTCGGCGACTTAGCTTCATTTCAGACATTATCGCCCGAAACCATTTTCGGATCCAAAGCTGCATTCATTACCAAACTACGTTAAAAAAATCCACAATTTCATAGACCATCATATTTTCAATGTGCGCTTTTGTTAGCGGTAAATATTTTATTACGTTATACATAATCAAATAATTATATATAAACAATAGACAATTTGTGGTCGCTGTATAAATTAGTTGACCAAAACAGTTGAAGTGCGTAATCAGTTTAAACATCAACACAATCTTTCCATGTTTCAAAAAATGACCCAAATTGAACAAGTTATGCACATTAATTATCAATTGTGACCAACGTGTATAAGATGAACTGGAAACATCAAATCTTATTTATGTTTCTGTGTATGTGTGTGGGCATAAATGCATCATGATCACACCCTACACATCAACTTAAGAAACTAAAAAGGATTTGGTAATATGAATCAATGTGAACATATGAGGTGAGCGGCGGAAAGAGCTATTAAATATCAAACATCATCAAACTTTTGAAGAAGTTATTTAAGGATATGTATTACCTTGCGGTAATGGTACTTTGTATACTTGATTGTCCGACCTTTCCGGCACCTTTCCAACTCGTGCGGCTTGCTTCCTAGTTTGTTGAACGATTGGTTTGGTGACTTTTAAATCTGCGTCAATAACCACAAGGTTTCATATCGATAACCACAAGGGTTTAAAAACAAATATGAACGTGTATGAAGACAATAAAGTATATATGCACCTCCAGCCAACAATTTAATACATATATCAGGTTGAATATAACTGTTGTTATTCTACGAACAGAGATATTCCTATATCAACACTTATGTAACGTACTAACATAGGTTCGCACACACGTTCAAGTTGGTTTACATTATCAGAGTGTGAAACATAAATTAACAGCTGTGCAGTTTGGTACTACGTGTGCGTTTTTTGGTAATTACAATCACATCCGTTGACGTCCCGCAAAATTAAGGTAGACGCAGATAAATTGTGTTCATATATGGTCCAAAAATGACCAAACTTGAACAAAATTAATGTGATGTAAAATAATTGTACACATAAATCAATGCATCAGGTATATAGTTATATAAATTAAAATCCTATACACTTAAAACGTAGACGAGTATTACAATTCATCTTAATTTTGTATTTACCTATCACCAAGATGAAGCACTCTGATAACATATATGTGAATAAGGATCGGGGGCATGTTATACTTGTGAAACCAATGACAAACTTACGAACACATATTGTGTCATATGAACAATTGTGTAACTTAAAAACATTAATTCACGCACACGTACGAGTTTAATGTACAATAACAACTGAAAACAAAAGAAATTATTGTGTAAGGACCAACATTGTCATTTATAATAACAAACCGGGTATACATGTTTGTGCATTTGCCCCCAGATATGATCACATATCGATCCTTACACACTATATGCAAAAAATTGTAAAAAACAAACACCATATAAACAACATATAAAATCGTTCAACAAAAACTTTAAATAATCGAACAACAAGAAAAGGGTTCATTAATTGCAACATTATAAAAAGTTTACCAGTTGGTTTATACGTATTTAGGATTTCCAAAACTTTTCCTTTACTCGAGCCTTGTGCAGTATTTGGTACAACATATGTTCGTTCTACCTCAGCCTCTCCATCGACATCAAATGGGCCAAAAGAATGAACGAACTTGAACAATGTATGAACAAGCTATGCCCTGTTCATGAACCAACATTAACCTCATAAAACAATTACCATGTGTTGTTTTACACACATTATAAAACAATTACCGTGTGTTGTGCACACGTACGGTTTGAATGTCCATATCCAAATCAAGTCAGGGGGACCCTTCTTGCATACGCGGCCAAATAACCGCAAAATTTTTAAATTGTGCATGTTATCGACTTCACATGATATTGGAGTATGTACATTTTAACAGGTAACCTGTTGTCCTGCTTTTTTACCATAACCGGGTATGCATGTTTGTGCATTTGCCCCCAGATATGATCACATATMGATCCTTACTCACTATATGTAAAAAATTGTAAAAAACAAACACCATATAAACTTAAAATAAGAATTGAACAAACTTGAACCTGGTTATAAAATCGTTTAACAAACACTTCAAATAATCGAACAACAAAAAAAAAGGGTTCATTAATTGTAACATTAGAAAAGTTTACCAGTGGGTTTCTGGGTACTTAGGATTTCCAAACCTTTGCCTTTACTCGCTGCGTGTGCTGGTCTTGGTACACCATATGTTTGTTCTACCTCAGCCTCTGCTAAGACATCAAATGGACCAAAGAATGAACAAACTTGAACAATGTATGAACATAATTGGACCAACGTGAGTATGGTGTATAATATGAAATGGAAACAGCATATTTTTTTTCTTTTTCTGTTTATGTGTGTGTGCATAACTCMATCATGATCATAAACTAACACATCAACTCAGAAAGGTAAAAAAGATTTAGTAATATCAAGATGTGTAAACATAAGTAGAATATAGTGTTTCTTTCTTTTTGGACCGCAGAATATAGTGTTTCTGTTTCATATTAGACACATTTAAAATAGAAAGGCAGTCCATATTTCCTTGATCAGCAGTAGTATTACTGTCAATTCTGCACCCCATATGCATCCTACTGATTAATTAGGCACCAGCAAGTTACGGATCCACTTATAAAGGATTACAACACTCTTATTACTTAGCTTGTTTTAGGAATACCTCAACAATAACATTCCTTTTAAACTATACTAATCGTTAGGGCATATATTCACATCGATAGACGTCGCCCCAAAATAAGGTAGCAATCATTATGAACGTTTTCATACATGGTGCAAAAAATAATGAACCAACTTGAACCTTGTATGAACCGTGTGTTGTGCACACACATTATAAAACAATTACCGTGTGTTGTGCACACGTACGGCTTGAATGTTCATAGGCTAATCAAGTGAGTCTGACCCTTACACACTATATGTAAAAAAATTGTAAAAAACAAACACCGTATAAACTTAAAATCAGTTGTTAACAAACTTGAACCTAGGTATAAAATCGTTCAACAAAAATTTTAAATAATCGAACAACAAGAAAAGGGTTCATTAATTGCAAAATTATAAAAGTTTACCAGTTGGTTCCTACGTATTTAGGATTTCCAAAACTTTGCCTTTACTCGACCGTTGTGCAGTACTTGGTACACCATATGTTCGTTCTACCTCAGCCTCTGCATCGACATTAAATGGGACAAAAGAATGAACCAAATTGAACAATGTATGAACATAAATGGACCAACGTGAGTATGGTGTATAAGATGAAATGGAAACAACATATTTTTTTTTATTTTTCTGTTTATGTATGTGTGCATAACTACTCCATGATCATAAACTAACACATCAATATGTGCATTTTGGTATAATGTGTGTACTTTTTTGGCCCATATATTCACATCGATAGACATCGCCCCAAAAATAAGGTAGCAATCGTTATGAACGTTTTAATACATGGGCCAACGATGAGCCAACGTGAACAAGCTATGATCTGTTTATGAAACACCATTAACCTAATAAAAACAAATACCGTGTGTTGTGCACACACATTATAAAACAATTAACGTGTGTTGTGCACAGATACGGTTTGAATGTACTTCAACCAACATATAAGTAGTCATAGTGGAAGGGTGCATTAGATTTGATCTACGCACATACACACACGCGGATCTCCAATGGCATGTCCCCATTGATGTAAGACTAATTGATTGCTTGATTGAACATTTGTGCGTCTACCATTTGATATGAACATAAATATTCATATGTCGGACTGATATTAACAAATATGAACACGATATGAACATGCATTATAATATGTTCATATGTCCGTTGTCAACGTGTTCATACACAAGTCATCGATGAAACAACGTGAACAAGATATGAACATAATACATATTTGACCAAAATGACAATAATACATATTTGACCACATATTTGACCAAAATGACAATAATACATGTTTGACCAAAATGAAAATAATACATATTTGACCACATACAGTATTGCATTATGGTAGATAGTGATATAAATTAAAACCATTTAAAACGTATACGACTATTACAATTCAACTTAATTTTGTATTACCTATCACAAATATGAAGCACTATGAACACTTATATCTGAATAGGGATCTAGGACATGTTATATACATGAAACCAATGACAAACTTACAAACACATATCGTGTCATATGATCGATTGCGTAACTTAACAATATTAGATGACGCACACGTACGGGTTGAATGTTCATGAACCAACATATAAGTTGTCATAGTGATAAGGTGCATTTGTTTTGATCTAAGCACAGACAAACACGCGGATTTCCATTGGCATGTCCCTATTGATGTAAGTCTAATTACTTACTTGATTGAACATTTGTGCTTCTACAATTTGATATGAACAAAATTGTTCATATGTGCATTGAAATGAACAAATGTGAAAACGATATGAACATCCATTAGAATATGTGCATTTTTTGGTACTATATGTGGATTTTTTGGCTCACATATTCACATCCATATACATCGGCCAACGATGAACCAACATGAACAAGCTATTAACATAAATGAAACAACGTAAACCTTATAAAACACTTACCTTATGGTGTGCACACATATTAACAAACCTGATTGCTTAATTACCAATTGTGCATTCTTGAATGAGTGATTAATTACAAATTGTGCATGTAATTGGGGGTTTAATATCATATGTTTATGTGTTCACACAAGTCATTAACAAGGACAACATTCCAAAAATTTGAAGGGTATCTTGACTTAATTAATTATTATAGTTCCTATGGATACATTAAGTTGACAAATACGCTTGGATTGCTGGTGCAGATGAAGGCACTGAAAACATCTAGGTTTGGATGTAGCAAAAGGCACTGTCACAACTGAAGGATCAGTCACACAAACAGAATTTTTTATTGCTCGATTGTGAGTATGCATCATAAGTACCTGTGGATTC
>NC_037544.1:8582532-8588108 GCF_001531365.2 Cynara cardunculus var. scolymus
CCTTCTCTCTATGTTAATTTAGTTTCATCCAAGTTTTGAAGCATTCAACCAACCTGTAAATATGGCTGGATGATACTTCAAGTTTTTAGTTTGCTTTAAATTTACGACGAGTTACTTCTCTTATTTTTGTTTTTCTGGTTGATATAAAGAGGGTTGTCAAGGATACTGGGTAGCGCTTCCACAGAGTGGTTTGCAAAGAAAGTTTCCATTTACCCCCGAACTTGACTTGGTAACTACAAACTAACTTTTCCAAATATGATCACATATTGATCCTTACACTATGACAACTTATATGTTGGTTCTACCATTTGATATGAACATAAATGTTCATATGTCGGACTGAAATTAACAAATATGAACACGATATGAACATGCATTATAATATGTTCATATGTCCGTTGTCAACGTGTTCATACAAAGGTCATCGATGAAACAACGTGAACAAGCTATGAACATAATACATATTTGACCAAAATGACAATAATACATATTTGACCACATATTTGACCAAAATGACAATAATACATATTTGACCAAAATAACAATAATACATATTTGACCACCTACAGTATTGCATCATGTAGATAGTGATACAAATTAAAACCATTAACAACGTATACGACTATTACAATTCAACTTAATTTTGTATTACCTATCACAAATATGAAGCACTATGAACACTTATATCTGAATAGGGATCGAGGACATGTTATACACATGAGACCAATGACAAACTTACAAACACATATCGTGTCATATGATCAATTGCGTAACTTAAAAATATTAGTTGACGTACACGTACGGGTTGAATGTACATGAACCAACATATAAGTTGTCATAGTGAGAAGGTGCATTTGTTTTGATCTAAGCACAGACACACACGCGGATTTCCAATGGCATGTCCCCATTGATGTAAGACTAATTGCTTAATTGAATGAACATTTGTGCTTCTACCATTTGATATGAACATAATTGTTCATATGTGCATTTGTCATGAACAAATGTGAACATGATATGAACATCCATTAGAATATGTGCATTTTTTGGTACTATGTGTGGATGTTTTTGCCCACTTATTCACATCCATATACGTCCCCCAAATTAACATATATTCACATCCATATACATCGGCCAACGATGAACCAACGTGAACAAGCTATTAACATAAATGAAACAACGTAAACCTTATAAAACACTTATCTTGTGGTGTGCACACATATTAACAAACCTGATTGCTTAATTACCAATTGTGCATTCTTTGAATGAGTGATTAATTACAAATTGTGCATGTAATTGGGGGTTTAATATCATATGTTAGTGTGTTCACACAAGTCATTAACAAGGACAGCATTCCAAAATTTTGAAGGGTATCTTGACTTAATTAATTATTATAGTTCCTATGGATACATTAAGTTCACTAATATGCTTGGATTGCTGGTGCAGATGAAGGCACTGAAAACATCTAGGTTTGGATATAGCAAAAGGCACTGTCACAACTGAAGGATCARTCACACAAACAGAATTTTTTATTGCTCGATTGTGAGTATGCATCATAAGTACCTGTGGATTCCTTCTCTCTATGTTAATTTAGTTTCATCCAAGTTTTGAAGCATTCAACCAACCTGTAAATATGGCTGGATGATACTTCAAGTTTCCATTTATACCCGAAATTGAATTGGAAACTACAAACTGACTTTTCCAAATATGATCACATAGTGATACTTACAAACTATATGTAAAATTTTTTGAAAAATACACCCTATAAACTTAAAATCAGTATTGAACAAACTTGAGCCTATTTAGGAATTACAAACCTTTGCCTTTACTCGAGCCTTGTTCATTACTTGATTGAGCATTTGTTCGTTCTAACTCAGCCTCTGCGTCGACATCAACTGGGTTGTCGATGGTGTTCTTGAAGTTTGAGAAGTAAGTTTTCATCATTATTCTTTCGCTTTTCTTCCTCACTGAAGCGTAAAAATCTGATGTCAATGAAATATAATACTAATAAAATGACGATAAAACCCTAATTTTTGTTGACATACCTCTTCTTTGATGCTGATTAATGGGAAATCCTCCAAAATCAGCCATTTTCTTGTGAATATGATGAACCTGATTTTCAGCCCCGTTATGAGAAGTGATGAGCGACGTTTTTTTGGTAAAGGATTTTTGTAACTGTTGATTTGGTGATACCCGCGCCTATTCTTTGTACTTTTCTTCCCAAAATACCCCCTTCATCATTGTTCACTAGTCTTAATTGACATTGAAATTTTAAAAATTAAATATTTTTATTGATTAATTTACAGCCATTGATTACAATTTTGGATGGCCAAGATTAGATAACAAGGTTAACACAAAAGCAAGGGTTTATATTTGATCTTGGCCCTATATATATATGGATAAGAGGCGGTGGGGTGATGGATATTTTAAATCACATTTTAAAAAGGCACCCCTCAACTTTCAAACTAATTTAAAATTTAACCCCAAACTTCCAACTCAAAAACACGGTTATAACACAGTAGTTCCTATAGGCGGTGGCCAACAATGGTATAGATCGGTGATAGTCAACGATAGTTCAGATGGCGATGGTCGACGGTGATTCAGATGGTAGTGGTTGAAGGTGATTCAGATTGACGGTGGTCGGAGGTGTTCAACGATGATCATATTGGTTTTTATGAGATTAGGGTATATTGGGTTAAAGGCATATTTGATATTATGAAAATAGAGAATTATATTCCATCAAAAGACCATGTAGTTGCTAAGGAATGCTAAATTCTTTTATTTATGGAATTTGTAGGATTTTGAAGATTGTTTTCGTGAAAAAGAATGAACCAAGCTAGGAACAGAATTTGGTCAATTGACAACATTTCATTCCATCAGATTCCTTCAGAATCTGCAAACCAAACGCACCCTAAGAGTATGATGCATTAGATTGGTAGATGAACATATATGAACAAGAGTATTATTGGAAAAAGAAAACTCTCATTAATTAGTGTCCGATAATTACTCCATCGAGTAGTAACTGACTTCATCAATAATTTAATGTCTAAAGTTTTCATCTCTTAAATTTTGGTATTGTTCATATTATTTTGATATTCAAATTGGTAAGGGTATTCACCTGTTCATACATGATGTTTACCTTCTTCATAGGCAAATGACATTGTTCATATTTATTTGGTATTCGTATTAGTAAGGATGTTCACCTTATTCATATATGAAATCTGTAAAAAAATTTACACACAAGAAAAAATTGAAATGTACTTTGTTCACCTTGATTAACCATCCACCAAGTACATTTTGGTTTAATTATTGTTGAATTGATCATGATCTCTAAAATCAAGCAAATAATGAATTACATCATCTTATTAAATGTTAAAATGTAACTTACACCTTTATACAAATTACCTTTTTGTCCTTCATTCGATAATGAATATTTTAATGAAACCTACACCAAACAAAGAATCTTATTGGTCAATTAGATTAACATAGGTAACACTAACAAATTGTTTAATAAAAGATCACTCCATCTCCACTGGATCTGTTCCCTGGAGTGCCTATAAGGGGATGGGGGTTCGTATGAGAATAATTTAGAAAAATAAGATAATAACTTTGGGCCAATTATTTATTTGAATAATGACTTAAACAAAATTTTATAAAAAAAACACCTAAAAAGCATAAATGTAATTTATTGTATACATATTATATATGGAAATCCATTTATTTAAGTTATTTATTCATTATTTTTTTTATAGTTTTTGTCATTTAAGAATGATTAATTTTGCATTTATCTATTTTTTATTTTTTTAAAACATTTAATATTAAGTGTGATTAAGTTTTTCATTTAAAATATGTATTTTTATTGAAGTAATTTATTTAAGATTTTTTTTTACAATTTTCGTCAAAAATCGTTTGTGATATACACAATCAATCAACGTTTTTTTCCATAAAAGGAGTTGCTAATTTTCTTCAATGTATCATATATGATATTGATAACACTAGAAAAAAAAATGTTAGTTATCTACTATATTACATGTGATATGTGTAAATTAAGAATTGCGTTTTAAAATACATCTGACCTTATACTTTTTAAATGTGTTTTACTACACATCATATGTGATCATGTTTTCTTTTTCAATGTTTAATTTAAATTATTCTTTTACAAGTTTTAAATCACATATGATTAGAAAAACATTTTGAAAAAAAAAAATTGGGAATCGACAAAAATTGTAATTTTTTAAATATTGCTATAAATACAAAACAAAGTCTTTAAAAAAATTAAATACGCTTATTTTAAATGCATTAAACTAAAATATTTTTTAAATAAAAAAATAAATATATTAAAATCATAAATATGGTAAAAGTAATATCTTAGATAAATAACTTAAATTACTTTTATACGCTTATTTATTTATTTTTAAAATTAATTATTTAAGATATTATTTAATGAATGATTGGTTCATATTCATTATTTTATTTTATTAAATATGTAACAATCTCATATGAACTCCATTATATATGCAGGTTGGGAGAGGGGGGGGGGATCAAGTCGTTAACCACATAGTTAATGTTAACTCTATAAATTAACATGGACTAATCAAATGTCAAATCCTTTCCATGTTGGATCACACACCTTAGTTAATGAGCAGGGATAGTTTTTTACTTTGTAATTTTTTTAATAGTCTACTATATAATCATTTTCATATTTTAAGGGAGAATAAATATGACAATTATTGGGTTTGAATGCTTTTACATATTCATGTGGATTTGTTTTTAGGGAGGATAATTATGGCAGTTATTTGTGTTTTTTTTATGTTCATAAGTGAATTATCAAGGCATGTAGGTCTTCTTCATATGTGAACATAATTAGGACAACATCCATTATGCATTTAAGGCATGTTCATATGTGAACCTGTTTCTACGTTAACCTCTTACATAGGTTCGTCTGTGAACCTCTTACATAGATTCATTTAATTATGAACCTCAAACATAATACCTCATCCATGGTATATTGATCGACTTGCTCCTTGTTCAACTGTGAATATTTTGAAGCTAATCTATAGAAAGTCATCCCTATTATGAACACACTAAGCCTTGATGTTCATTATAGAAAATGATAATATGTTCATAAACAGAACTAGTTTGGGTAAAGAGAATGTGTTCATAAGTGAATATTAGATCAAGTGAAGGTGTTCATTTGTGAATTTGTATGTATGACAATATCCCCATTATGCACATACAATAAGACATGATGTTTATAAGTGAATATCATTGTTAATGAGGTCATATGACTCATGATCATCCATAAAAATATGCTATTAGGTAACACATTTAATCTGAGTGTTCATTTCGTGAGACCTTGGGGGATATAAACTATTTTCTAAACCAACATCTTCTACAACTTTACAAAAATACCTTTGTTGACTTATGATTTCCAAAATGAATGTGTGTTTCATTAACAAATATTCCAACATTGCCACTAATTCAATCTAATATGTTATTGGAAATCTTAATGGATGAGATCGGTTAACAAAGTTTTCACTAGATGTTTGTTTAATAAATGAAGGGGACCCCCCCCCCCC
>NC_037544.1:8588173-8590559 GCF_001531365.2 Cynara cardunculus var. scolymus
TGTGTGTATGTTTGTGTGCATGTGTGCGTGTGTGTTCTATGCAACCCAGTGAAAAAGAAGAATTCATCCAACAACTCCGTTAATGAACCGATATAATTATGTTACCTTGTTTACTATGTGCTCATCTTGTTCACGTGTTCACCTCCATCTCCTTGTTCAATATTTGTTCGCCTAATTCACTTTGAGTTCATAGGTAAGACAACATCTTTAGCAATATATGCATTGTGAACAACCATTTGTTCACTATATGTTCACATATTGATTAAAACCATGAGTTCTCAAACATGAAACCATGAACAAGAGATGAGAAAGGATAGAGGAGAGTTATTTATCAAATACCTTTTTCAACCCTATCATTACAGTGAGGTGCCAAATAAGGAAATTTGTTTAAAAAAATTTATTTTTAATTTTTATATTTATTAATTACGTTGTGAGACTCATGTTAGATCTCACAGTTCTCACAATTTAAGAGGATATTAAATGAAGGCCCCAATATATATATATATATATATATATACATATATATACATATACATATATACAGGGGCCCATTCAAGGAAGAACTGACTAGTTTGTGTTAACCGTAAGATCCAATCTCAACCACAAATCAATAGATAAATTAAGAAATTTATAATTTTGTTAATTTTGAATTAAAATTTTAATTCAACAACATTTTAGGTATTTTAATCTATTTTCTCTCCTATCTCCTCTCTTTTCTCTCCGACCACCGTCCTCCACACACCATCCTCCACACACCGTCCTCCGGTGATACCACTATGATACCTAAAAATATTGGTTTTGTTAAAGAAAAAACACATAAAGGACCCTCAGTGTGATACCCAAGCACATAACGTGCATTGTGATACCATTGTGTTGCATCTCCGAACGACCACACAAATGATTCTTAGTGTGATACCCAAACACATATAAGATGAATTGTGATACCATTGTGATATCATTGATCTCAATTCAACTAATCAGATTTGGCGATGATGAGGGTGGTTTTTCGATTGGGTTTGAATCGGATCTAGTGGAAAAATAGAGAGATAAAGAAATTTGGAGGTTTGAGAGTGAGATAGAGTGAGATAGAAAGAGAAAACTTAAATGCAAAATTGGAATTCTAAACTAATTAAAGTAACTTGAAATCATATTAATTTACTAAGAAATCATGTTTACTAATTTACCCTTATATTTATTTTAAGAAATCATATTAATTATTGTAAATGAATAATCCACGTTGGATCTCACGGTTACTACAAACTAAATAGTTCTCATTTGATTATGCCCCTACATATACATATATATATATATATACACACACACACCCACATCAAAACATGAGAATACTTTATCACATGTGATAATACACACGTAAGGGACCTGATGATATGGGCACAATGTATCTTGTGACCTAGGTCACGCCAAAAGTCGTCTACATCTTTGATTTAGTATCGTATGTGATGGATTATATTATCACATCAAGAACAGTTTGACACACTGATAATAAACTTGAGGGGGCCTAGGGTCTACGAAACGCTTGGCCGACAACATAGGTCGCGCAAAAGGCCGTCCCCGACTCTGATTTAGTATCACATATGTATCATATGTGATAAAATATAGTATCACATGTGATTGACTATAGTGAAAGGTGTTCTCACATTCTCGAAATAAACGTGTTCTCATTTGAACCTTTCCTATATACATATATACATATATATATACTAGTTGTGTACCCGCGCAATGCGGCGGGAGCCATGAATTTTAACGATTTTGAAGATCCACTGGTTTTATAAGATAAGATTTAACGATGATATAGGTTACACTTGGGGTCATATTATTCCCAAACAATGCAAAAGATATCAAGCATCTGACGGTATCTGATATCTTGAAAGCAACAGAGGATTTCAGTCAAGCAAATATCATCGGTTGTGGGGGTTTTGGCTTGGTTTAATTATAAAGCAACTTTGGCAAATGGAACAAGACTGGCTGTTAAGAAGCTTTCAGGAGATATGGGTCTCATTGCAAGAGAATTTAAAGCAGAAGTAGAGGCATTATCGACAGCCTAGCACAAAAATCTGGTTTCTTTACAAGGTTACTGTGTACATGATGGCTCTCAGCTACTGATATACTCGTATATGGAAAATGGAAGCTTGGATTACTGGCTATCCAAACTTGACTGGCCAACCAAATCCAGATGTTTGTGGCGAACGACAATGACATCGTAAATCCAAAACTATAGGGATAAGGTTCTATGAAAATCATGATTAATTCCAAAAAAAATATTTATGAAAATTCTAATTCAAATTTATATGAAACAAATATGTATTTTAACTTTTCTTTCTTTTGAAGGAATAGTATAAAAGCAACAATAAATCAATAATATCAA
>NC_037544.1:8590794-8625794 GCF_001531365.2 Cynara cardunculus var. scolymus
TGGTTCCTATCAACCCTCAAACCCTCCAATATCGCTATCATCTCCACCATCCATCTAAAAGAGCAAAAGTCATAACAATTATGTGGATTCTCACATTCTGGATCTTTTCCATGGTCCAAGTGGGGTCTTTATTTATATGCTACATTCTTTTATTGCAAATTTGTATGCAWAGTAATAAGTCCATCTTCAACTCAAAGAAACTCCAATTTATGGTATGAAAAAGAAAAACATTAATATTTGATTCCATTATCTTCTTGCCAACTTTTCATTTCAAATTCAACAACAGAGTTTAAACTTTGCCTACATTCTCTCCATCCTCCATTTCTTCAGTCACCAATTGGTTTTCGCACACAGCTTGCATAACAGGTCTTACTTCACCCACCTGCTCATTAACAACACAACAGGATTAGGACCTATTTTTGTTAACACAGAATTATATTAAGCTACCAAAGTCTGGATACAAATTCCACTCACCTTGTCATCTTTGATGTTGTTCATGTTATTTTTTATCGACAAAGCTTTCAGCTGCTTCTTTAGCTGCCTTATACTTGTGTCATTTAAACTCTTAGGCTTCTCGTCCACAGCTTGTTCATTAATGTTTTTATTCTCTTCAACTGCAACAACGACTGATCCGATATTCTCATTGTTGTCTGATGTCATTTTCCTGATAGATGTTGGGTGATCAATCGCATCAGTTGCTTTCATTGGAACTTGATTTTCTTCTTTAATTAAGGAATCATCAGCTACTGACTCCAGTGTTATTTCCTCAGCATAATCCATTGTCTGTTCAGCTTCTTGATTGACCTGTTCAGAGTTTCGGTCTATGGTGCTGGTGGGCATTACATCAATAACAGCTTTCTCAATTATAGACTCTTCAGCAGGAGCTTTGTTTGGCTCTTACTCGACAAAATCAACAAGGACCACATCAACTGTAATTTCAAGACAATAATCATATTACAAATAAATTTTACTTCTTAAATTGGAATTAACCGAGGATATTATCAGTGTTACAAAGAATCAAATCTCCCACCATATTTGGAATAACTACAAAAACATCTGGACATATGTTGATTTGTATAAGAGATGTAAAACTTACCATTGCTCTCCAGGATTTCATCATCCATCTCTGAAACACCAGAAGATGTGTCTTCAAGTTTCATTCTCGAAGGACCATTTAGATTCTCAGTGTCCAAGAAAATGGCATTTTCATCAACATCATTAGCTTCTGGAAGAAATTTCAGCTAGATTAGAACTTGAAAAAAAAAATCAAAAGGTTGAACTATGCATTTTAAGCACTTTTCACCTGCTAAAGGGATTGCTTTATCATAGAGGAAGCTGTCTGAGTGTTCCTCTGGACACTTTCATCCGCAACAAGAACATCAAGTTTCTCAAACGCATTGCAGATATCTTCCACTTTTGCCTTTGAAACACCAGCATCACAGTTTTCAACACTACCTTCCCCAACTTTATCTTATGTGTTCTCAGATGATATGTTTGACTCAGAGAGTATTTCCATAGAACCAGAACCTGAATGTTTTACAACTAATGGCTTCAGCTTTAATTTGAATACATGGTGCATAACTAAGAAAGATAGTAATTGACTAATTATTATTAGATCAATTGTTCTCTGCTTCTAGAATAGAAAGGCTTTGCAGTGAGAGTTGAAAAGATTCAGGTTTAACTTCTATCTAGCCTGTTGTTCAAAAGATGTGAATAAAAAGCTAGCAAAGACACAGTTACTTGATAATCTGATTGCCCATATACAGATAAGATTTTTCAAATATATATGCCCATATACAGATAAGATTTTTCAAATATATATGCCCATATACAGATAAGCTTTCACAAATATATATATATGCCCATATACAGATAAGCTTTCTCAAATATTTATCTACCTTAGTACAAATTAAAAAAATGTGCATAACATAACAGCCAACTTATATGTTAAAAATATGAACCTGTTAGTAGTGTCAAACATATACCTGGGACCACACTTTTCTCTTGAACGGGGTGACCCAAATCCTCTTCGGATGCTTCACTCGCTTCATCCAAAAACGAATCAATCTTCATGTATGTATAATATAGAAACAATAGCCAATCGAGATAGGGATATATAGAGGGAGAGAGAGAGAGAGAAATATATATATATATATATATATATATACAGAGAGAGAGAGATCACAGATCTGAGAGGAGATACCAAACTAAACGACCCTTCTGCTCTTCTGCTCTGCAAAGGGATTTTTGGTTATTCACCATTAAGGAGTGAAGAAATGGGGGATGAAATCATCGACTCAACATGAACTTCTGTCGATTCCATTGCTTCTGCCGATGTTCYAGACTTTCTTTCTGTCGATTGGTACTCTCTTTCTCTACTTGAATAAAACTTGTACGTTCTGTATTTCAACAGAAATTTCACCTTCAAGCCATAAACAATGGAAGGAAAATTAGTTGAAAGACCTAACTTGAGAAAAAAATATCTTACCTGGAGAAAGCCTTACAGCTCACTAACTCAGATTCCATTCGAACAGACCGAGAAGAAGAACAGAACTGTGGTTGGGATCGAACAGAGCTGTGGCTTTTCATTCCAAGGAGCAACAGATCGAGGAGACGACCGAGCAACAGATCGAGCAAGGTGGTTGGGTCTGCCGAGATAGAGACGACCGGAGTTGGAGCTATGTGATGCCGACGATGAAGGCGACCGGAGTTGGAGTTGTGGCCGATGGACATGCAGTTCCATCAAGATCTCTGTTGTTGTGTTCTGATTAATACATAAAAAGCCAAAGCAAAAAGCAAAAGCAAAAGTAAAAATAAAAGTAAAAGCTTAATGCAGGAAAGCTGGAAAGGGAAGAAGAAGAGAGGAAAAGTGAAAAAGCAAGGTTTGACCATGGTTAATAAACTTAATGCATAAAAAGCTTGTACCACATGTTTGAAGAGTTGTACTTAAGAGTTTTTTGAAAATCTTGCATAAAATGATTGTAACTTGTGTTTAAAGAGTTGTATTTAAGACTTTGTCTTAAATGCTTATATATGTAGTATAGATATATGTATGTGTGTGTGTGTGTGTATATATATATATATATATATATATGCATATATATTGGATTAGATTCTGGATAAACCGTACAAAATGAAAAATTGAGAAATATCCTGGTAACCGTTCATCAGGACGGTATGCAGATGTGAATACAAGTAATTTGTAAGAAATTTGTCCATCATACACATGTGCATAAACACCCAAAAACGGCTATGATTACTTGTATGCACAATCCAGTGAATGTTTACCAGGGTGTTTTTAGTTTTTTCATTTTTTGTGGGGTTTTCCCCTCAACCTCCTCTATATATAGGGAAGGATCAAATACAAACCAAACCATTTATATATACCATTCCCATCCGTCTATTTCATGTTTAATTTAATGAAATTGTTTAGTTTGATATTTGTTTCATATATTTTTGTTTCTATGTGAAAATGAAATTGTTTCTAGTATTTTCATTTTGATGGAATTTGTTTTCTAATTAATCTAATAAATGTGATAATATCCATAATTTACGCTCTCCACAATAAAAATGATTAATTTACTCTCACAAAAACGTGAAAAACTGAGAAAAAAAAACATATATGACTAGTTGAATGAGATTTATACGATTTATACGAATAACTAAGTTTGCATTAAATCACTCCCATATATATATATATATATATATATATATATATATAATTTTATAATGTCTCGTCATAAAAATACAAGTAATAATGATTTTGAAAATAAACTTTTCAAAATTAAAAAAAAATATATTATTTTTGTTCTTACTAATATACATTTTTCTGATAACCATAAAACTTAAGTCGATATGATTATCATTATAAACCTCAAATTGCGCAAGTACCTCAATTCTCATTTGGAGGTCAAACCAACAGGACCTATGGAAGTAGGGGCTGGCCCGACCCCATGGGCAACACAACAGTATCCTAAGGGAGGAGTTTAGAGGCCTTATAGTAGCACGAACTTATTTTTCTTTCTAGGTCATGCGAAGGGGACCACTCCAAGATCGTAATGTTCCTCTACAAAGACAACAAACGCTCTCAGCGGCTACGCGCCACTCTCTTTCTAAGTTATTCCAGCTTCTTCATGATTTCGTGTCGCGGTGAACAAAGAACACAAAAAGAGGGCCAACTCAGCGGAAGGAGAAGGACCTGCAACGGCGGAGACTACTGACCCTATTCATTTAGAACCTGCAACCAATCATAACCATTTATCATACTAGAAGGATACTTGCGTAATGCAGTGTGATACATCTCGATTTTAATGCTTTCTTTTGTCTCAATCGATGTTATAATACATTTTTATGTGGTTTTGGGAAAACGATAATGTTTTTATTTTTGAATAAAATATAAATATAAAGATATCATAAAAACTTAAAAAAAGTATATTAATATTAGTATCAGACTTACTACTTTAATTTCTCCCTTTTTTGTTTTAATTCATTTTTTATTATAATTTAATTTAGGTTTAATAACGAAGTTCTTTATTTTGATTTAATAATATATATTTAAAAAAAATAATTAAGTGTTTTGTTAGAACTCAATAATTATCCTAATTATAATCTAAATTTTTTATATTTAAAATGAGATGTTTATCCTCTATTTTATTATATTTATCTGCAGTTAGTTACACGAATTCAAACATGAATCTTTAATAAGTTATACTTACACACAATTTACTTATAATCTTAAATTTTAACTAATATGAATCAATAAACAACATTTCATGCATAAAAAAACATTTTTAAAAGTTTTTATCAAATGTCTTATAATATAGTGTGTATCAATTTAATCAATAGATGAAAATTAAAAAAAAGGTTATAATTTAATAAAAAGAAAATTACATAAAATGAAATTCAATGTGTCTCGGCCTCCTTTCAATATGAAAATTTCTTTTTCTCTTTTAATTAAAAAAAATCTTTCCTGTAGTTTTAAACTAAATTCTCTATAAAATAATAACTATTTTAAAAAGAAAATTACATAAAAATACAAGAATTTTATTCTTTTTGATTTAGCATTAATAGATAAGAGTTTTTTTTTTTTTTTTTGGTTTTAACTAGTTTCTTACATGAGATATTATATTTGTGTAATGGTGATTATAAATATTAATGTACTTTCACGAGTATATGAATATGATATTTATCATGAATATATATTTTTACTATAATATTAATCATTAATATTTGTATATGTTTATGTGTATGTGTAWACAACAACTCYAYWGTATTCATRTATCATAACGATATTCGTCATTATAATACATTTTCATTGTAATATTTATCATCAATATACATATTATCATCATGAGTAGGTTATGGTTTAACACACACAATCACACATTAAATCAATTGATGAGTTCTCAATAGGTCTTAATGGGTTCTCGATGGAAAATGATGGTGGGGTAAATTATGGTTTAACACACAAAAACACACACTAAATCAAACAATGGGTTCTTGATACATCTCGATTGATCATATTGGGTTCTCAATGGATGATGAAGGTGGTGCTTGTCGTATTACACACACAAGTACACACTAAATCAATTGATGAGTTCTCAATCGGCCATAATTGATCTCGATGGGTACAAAATAGAAGAAAAAGGTATTGTGTTATAGTTTTACACAGGAAAATATATATTAAGTCACTGGATGGGTTCTTGATTGGTCCGATCGTCCTTGATGGGTTTTCGATCGATCTTGATGGTTATTGATCAATCTCGATATATTCTTAAATGGTCTCGATAGGTTTTCGAACAGGTCTCAATTGGTCTGGATAGAAGATAAAGGTGGTGGGTCGTGATGGTTTTACACAAGCAAAAACACTTTAAAATGACAATGTGTTGCATTTTGTAAGAGATGAACAATTACACACAAATATACACTAAATCAAGAAAGATTGTGAATATTTGTAAGAGATGAATCAATGAAGAAACAAGAAAAAGACATCACTGTTAGAAAACTGGGCATTTCCGGCGTAATTTTCGGCGGAACTTTTCCGCCGGTAAATTTCCGGCGGATTTCCGTCGGCCTTCAAAAAAATCAACTTTTATTGACTTCCGCCGGAAACCCGCCGGAAATATTAAACTGATTGTACTTTCGTCGGATTTTCGGCGAAATTCTTAATTAACCTTTTAAAATTAATTGATCTTTGAAAAAAAAATAAAAAAAATTCTAAAAACATTTCCGGCGGAAATATTTTTTTTATTTTTTTTAATATTCCGCCCGAAATCCGCCGGAAATGTTTTTAGAAAATTCTTTTTTATTTTTTTTTTAAAATTAAAACTTTTCCGGCGGATTTCCGGCGGCAATTTAAAAAAAATTCAAAAAAATAATTCCGCCGGATTTTTTTAAAGAAATTTCATTTTTTATTTTTTTAAAGATTAATCTTTTACGGATTTCCGGCGGAAAAATAATAATTTTTTTAAAAAATAATCCGCCGGAAAAATAAATTAAAAATTAAATCTTTTAACGATTTCTGGCGGATTTCCGGCGGAAAAATAATAAAAAAATTTAAAAAATAAGGAAAATATCATTTTTAAAAATTAAATCTTTTAACCGTATTAGACATTAATGGATCGTATTGGGCCTTAATGGATCGTATTGGACATTAATGAATCGTATTGGGCTTTAATGGACCGTATTGAGCTTTAATGGACAATATTGGGCTTTAACGGACCGTATTGGACATTAATGGATCGTATTTACTTTAATGGATCGTATTGGGTCTTAATGAATCATATTGTTCATTAATGAGTTGATAAGGAGTTGTGGAGCAAGCGGTTGGGGGAAGCAAGAAAAGCCGTTTATTTGGGTTTTGGTACAACCAAGATCCCAATTGTGTCTTGACCGGGAACTACAAGGAAGGTGGTTCATCGTCTTCAGATAAGCACATATGTGTCTCTTTTCCTTTGATGATGTTTATCGACTTAGTTTATAATTCATATTAAATATTATAACGTTTTATTTATTTTATAGAAAATTCAAAACTTAAAGACCCAACTTAGAGACTTACAGGAACAAAGTCAGCGCCAACGGATGGCGGAGGAGGAGCGATGGCGGGAGGCGGAGGAGCGACGTTTGGCGGAGGAGCGACAGCGAGTGGAGGCGGAGCGACGACGACAGAGGGAGGAGCAACAGGATAAACAACTTCAAGATATGGCTGCTTTGGTTAGACAGCTCAGTCAATCTCAACATTTCCCCCCGCCACCACCATATTGAATATTGTCTTTTGGTTTGAAACAATTTAGTTTTGTTTATAAGAATTTAGTTTTTGTTTGGTTGAAATAATTGTAGTTTCATTTTAATGTATAATATTTAGTTCTATTTCGCCTTTTTAGTTTCATTTTTAATATTGTACAGATTTACAGTTTTTAAATACAGGTTTTAAATAATAATTTTAAAATAAATTTAAAATATTAATATTTATATATTTTTTCCGGCGGATTTCCGACGGATTTGTCCGCCGGTAATGTTTATAATATAAAAATATTTTTTTTAAATAAATTTAGAATTAATATATATATATATATTTTCCGGCGGATTTCCATTAAAATTGTTCGCCGATATTTTTTAAAATTAAATATATATTCTTTTGGAAAAGATTATAATTTTTCCGGCGGATTTCCGGAGGAATTTTCCGCCGGTAAATTAAATTATTTTCTTAAAAAAAATACTTAACCATTTTGTTGATTTAATCAAGATTTTATAAAAAAAAGCGGTGAGGAATTTCCGGCGGCCGGGATCTGCCGGAAAATGGTAAAATCCGCCGCTTTTTCCGTCGAAAAAACAATCACCGGCGCCACTTTTTCCTGCGGTAATATCCGCCGGAAATTACTGTTTCCGGCGGATATTGCCGCCGGAAAAAGTGTCCTTTTTGGTAGTGCATGGATCGATGCATGTCGTTTAACGTAGGAGATATCACGGGAGAATGTTTTTTACTTAAGCATTTACTTAATTATCCATTTAAGTTATCAAAAGCATATTAAAAGTTAGCTTAACATCTTTTATACAACCAAAGTTTTATATTTTTGGAACCGAAAAAAAAAAAGATTTGTTTGTTGTAAATTTGATTTTCGTTATACTCAGTTTTATTTTATTATAAATTCAAGTTCTAAAAATACGGTAAAAACTTTGCTGTAATATCTTTTTGAGTTTCGGGTATATTTTATGTAAATACAATATTTGTTAGGTAAAGTAAGTTTTATGACTATGTGGTTTTATTTAAACTTCGGTTTTTGTCTGACTTTTAGTAATTATGGTTTTCGTCATTGTAGTTTTCATCTCATTAAGAATTACCTTGATGGCTCTATAACGCTGTTAAAAATGTCTACTACGGGTCATTTCGGTGTATTTTCATTTTCTTTCTAACAAATACAAAATTATGTATATACACACACTCATTTATATGAGAACACCCTGAATTTGCGAGAATGCGAAAATGTCATGAAGCATCATAAAAAGTATAACAATATGGACGTTAAAGTAAAGCAAATACAATACTTATTTTTTAATTTGTACAATATGTTTGGCTTCATCTTTTTGTTATATTTATAAATGATTAAAGTTATGTTAAATAACAATCTAAGTCTCAAGGTATAAAGGATTTGGAAACGATAAAATTGATTTAGGTTTTTTTTTTTAAACTTTAGGTCCTTTCTAGTCGGTTATAGATAGTTTTTTTTGTTAAAAGCATGTAGGTGACAATTTTTTAAAAGTTTGATGATTTATTTTATCAAAAAAAATGTTTTAGGACTTAATTATTAATATAAGAAAGTTTAATGGTTTTCTTCATCCAAAAAAATAGTTTAGGATTAATCATTTAAAACATTACAAAACGAAAGACTTTGCCTAAGGATTGTTCCCTGGGAAATCCGTCGCTATTGGGTGATTCATCACAAAAGTTGGTGGATAATTCAAATCAATGACATTTTACCCAGGCTTTTTCTGATGATCCGTGGGTATTTTCTTGAAAAACATAAGATTGTACCGAACCATTGAGATTTTATGGGTAATCTGTCGGTAATTACCAACGGAAATTTCCCTGGGTGATTTTTGTAGGTAAAGGTCATTCGTTTTGAAGTGAAATGAGAAAATTTAATGGTTTTTTTTCATTAAAAAAATAGTTTAAAGACTTAACCACTTAAAATCGGATAGTTCGTTAGGTTTTATGAACTTTTCCTTTTAATTACAATAGAATGAATAATAACCAAAGGATATCTATTTTTTGGTACCATTTAAGGAACCCACAAATTGGATCAAAATTAGACTGTGTTTATATTATCTTAGTTTGTTTTTGTTAATGATTTTAGTGTCATCAACTATCTGATGTAGTTATGATTTACTTCAGATCGATTGAGGCGATGAGACAAACATACATGAGTTAGGAGGTGCGGAGTGTACACTCACAAATGTTGCCCCTATCACCTTAGATCGCCATAAAGCGGGGGTAAGGGGGCTACGCCCCCTCACGCGGTCCTAGAGGGCAGCCGTCCTAATGGGGTTCCAAGGGGCTGATCCCTTTGACAGTGAAGAGCCTTCAGCGTCGATGAAAGGCCATTGCTGAAAGGCGATCGCTGAAAGTCTTCAGCTCGCTGAAGATGTACTTTCCAAAACTTAAGATTCAGTTGTAACTACCTTTTGACCTTATCCATTATAACTATCAGTCTCTCTTATAAATTCACAATTTCTTGATCTAAGTACAATATATATGAAATTAGTGCCTTATTTCGTGTATGATTTTTCTAGATTATCCCGGTATTGATTTCGTGTAAACCCAATGCATAATAGGGGAGAAATATAGTATTTTGAAAGTGATTTTCAAACACGATCTAGAAAATTATCCAAGTAATTCTAACCATAAAACCCAACTCACAAGAGTTTTCTTGATGGATACAATAAGCTCTTACTTTTATTTTACTTGAATTTGGTTCTAAATTTTAAGCACTTAATTTATTAGATATATTTCGGCCTTGGTTCGAGCTTGGCTTGAGTTCCAGTTCGAGTTTGATATGAGCTTCAAACGGGTTCGAGTTTAAAAAATTTCTATCGAGTTCGAGTTCGAGTCGAGTTTGGATTTTAACTACTCGCAAGTTTTCAGGTGGGGTTTGAGCCGAAGAAATGGCTATCGAGTTTAAGTTGAGTATATTGATATTCGAGCTCGCCTCACATCAGTTTTTACACCATACAAGAGACCCCAACTCGGCTATCTTAATTAATAAGCAATAATTTAATTCATTAAGCCGCAAGTAATCATGTTATTATGGTTGTATATATGAGCCCATCCAGCCTATTAAGCCAAAATTAAACGATCCATAAGAAATAGATTTAAACCTTAATTTGATAAACAATGTTAACTTATTTATTGATTTAAAGTACAGTAGTGATATATAAAAATTCAGGATGCTAAACCACTTTTTGAAATCCAGAAGGTCTACCTCTGTCGTCCTATGAGCTGTTTCGTTATGCGAGTTGCATGCTCGAACAAGGAGAAGAAACCAAGACACAAACGCTTAAACGAGCTTGACCTTTCTTCGTTTGTTGGCATTGATTCGTCTTCGCTGTCATCCAGATGCTTTCGCTTTCCAYARTTATCATTCTTGTRCAGTAGAGATCCTTCACATGTGACAGTCTCCTGATAAAACAAGGTAACTTGCATGACCAACAGGCATGATGCACAGAAGCACAAGGACCGAACCTTCCAAGCCAATTTAGTAAGAAAAAGAAAGCCAAGGATTTTTTTAGGACCGGACATGGCTTTAGAGTGAAAATGGTCCCTACCAGTCTTTTCCAACTTGTTTTGGCTTTTTTCATATTTTTTTGGGCTAGAGGTTTTCAGGCTTTTGAGAATATAACTAGGCCCGACCGATCAGGCTTTTAGGCCTAGTCAGGTCTGGTTCTTTTTAGGGTGGGGACAAGTCGAGCTTTGGGCTTTTTGTGCACCTGTTGGTGCACAAGAACATGTGTATTTTTGGTACAAGTAAAAACTTACAGATTTTGTGCCTGTYGAATTGTAGAAATMATRTTTCTCRGGACTATCAATKGTTTSTTGATGGATGATTGCCATCGCCATGTCATGAACCAAGGGATGCATAACGAGCTTATTGTTGTTGTCAACTCTTATGAGATATTTGTCCATGAGTTTCCTCATACCAACCTTGGAATAGAAATCATATTCTTCCAGCAGTTTCACTGCATCATCTATGTTTTTCCCAACATAAGACCAAGCAATCATCAGAAATAATTGTTTGTCRTGATCTTCATGTAACGACTTGTAGCTCATCTCWACTATCTTGSAAACTTGTTTATCTGTTATTGCTTCCAGATTTTCTAAAGCACTTGCCCAGAAATCTGTGTTTCTGCCAAACAGAGAAGAACCCATGACCTGAAGAGYTAAAGGGACACCTTCAMAGTATCGAAYRATTYTCTCCGAAAGTTCCAAGTAGCCTTCCATCGGAAGATCTTTGGAGAAGGCGTGCCAACTAAAGAGCTGAAGAGATTCCTGATCATCCAATTCCTTAATCCTAAAAGTTTTATGCTTTTGGTGACTTGGTAATCGCTCACGAGTTGTGATGATGATTTTACTTCCTTTAGGAAACGAATCCTCAACTCCTATCAAAGAATCGACATGTTCAATCTGATCCACATCGTCAAGAATAACCAGAACTCTTTTTGTGCATAAAGCATTCCGAATTTGGACAATAGTCTCACCCGTGTTATATATTTTTTGCTTTTGTCCCTTACATATATCTGAAAGGAGTTGATTTTGTAAATGTAGTAAACCATTTTGTTCATTAGAAGCTTCTCTTATATTTGAAAGAAAGCTGCAAGTTTCAAAATCAGAAAAATTCAAGTTATAAGCCACTTTGGCAATGGTAGTTTTTCCGATCCCTCCCATCCCGCAAATCACTCCTATCCCAACATCAGTGGGATATTTTAACCATAGGTCAATGTCTCTAACTCGAGATTCAACCCCCACTGTATATGAAGCAACAACTAAGACTTCTCGTTTCAATATTGTTCCTAACTCTTTCACGATTGTCTGGATGAATTCTGCTTCATGCCTACCAAGTAATCAAACACAAACATGTAACCTCATTCTTATTTGTATAGATATAGGAACGATAGATCTCACCTTAACAACGATATATCACACACATGCAAGTCTCAGAAAACTGTGTGTGTAGATGAGAATATGACAGGGTTAGGCAACCACCAATATATAGAAACCAATAAGTGTAATTAGACTAAACAACTCAAAATAACTGAAAGTTATTAAGAAACCAATATTACATCAACCCTTTTAAATTTTGAATAAAACCCATCTATTATTGAATGTTGTTGAGCTTACCATTGGTTGGGAGTGGAGATACAATCTTCGAATGCTGTAGAACTGAAGTTCATGTAATCTTTTGATTAGTGTGGAATAATAAATCATCCAATTATCGAATTTCAAATTAGCTTAATTTGTACCACATAACACAACCATCACACGAAGAATGTTCTTTCAAATTTCACATGAAGTTTTTTTCAGTCCATATACTTCAATTTTTGATCATTTTAATTCCAATGCAATAATTACTTCCCTCACATTTTGCTTTGATTGAATTTGGAGAATGCTTTTCAGGACGGCTTTCTTGATTGGAGCTTTAATGAACATGACAAAATTTGCAGAAATGGTATCATGAAGATTTGTAAAAGAAAACAGGAGGGGCAGGAGGAGACATTCAGCCAGATGAGTAGGACACCCGTTTCTGAGCAAGCAATCCAAGACTGAGCTATTTCTATGAGTAGGCAGTACCAGGAAACTTGAAAGTTCATAATTACTAAAGAAAATTTTACGTAGAAACCGGTTAAAGGGTACAATTATGGTCTTGTTACCATGATGATCAATCTTTTAAGTTAGGATCCAATAGGCAGTACCAGAAGAATCGATTGTTTACAATTACCCAATAAAATGACCAAAAACCTACAAAATTTACTTTAAAACCAATTTAATTGTAGAAGCCTGATCTTTTTATCATGAAGCTCGATCTTTGATTGATCATTAGGAGCTGTTAGGCATTACTTTAAATTGTCTTTGCTTGCTCTTCAAATGGGGTCGGCCTTTAAGCAGTTAGTCGGTTTTGACTCAAAACTGTGAGGGACTATCTACGAAGGTCGTCAAGGTGAAGGTTGAAACTAATAGATTGAATTTAATTTCTATTAACAAACTAAGGCTGAATAAATACTGCACATTAACTACAAAAAAAAAAAATAGAAATAAACTTACATAAGTAACAATATTGAATTGACTAAATAACTGATATTGAAAACTAATAATTACATATATAATGATATACTACAACTAAGATATATTGACAAGATATACAAGGATATTTCAAGATGAGATTCAAAGATTGATATCCTTGATTGGAACATGAATATGGTTGGTGACTACGGAAGGTAGGATGTAAGTTTAAGAAAGGTGATCTTTATCACTCCCACGCAAGATGGACGTCCTTTGGAAAGACCAATCTTGGCAAAATAATGTGTAGAAACAAGATTTGGATGATGGTTTGGAGAGTGAATCAGTTATATAACTGATTGTCGACAAGAATGTATTGAACCCAAATGGTGTCGTGTTGTACTTGTTCACCTATAAAGTGAAAATCTAATGCAAGATGCTTCATGTGGGGTGAAAAACAAGATATGTACCAAGATTATCATAATAGATGTATGGTTGATGTGTTGTGCAATACCAATCTCGCGGAGTAAAGAGGTCCGCCAAAGTACTGTAGCCGTTGTTTCGTACTTTGTCGTTGTGTTAGCAATTACTCGAAAGTTTGCCTTAGTGCATGGAGTATACACTAAGAACGCTTGCTATTTGGAGAACCATGGAAATGGATATTGTGACTAAGATAAACCAAGTAACCAGCGATAGAAATACAATTAATTGTGTCTTGAACCAAATCTTCATTTGTAAAGGGATGGAGTTGTAATGGAGAGAATCAAGGCGAAGTTGAAAATCATAGTGCGATGTATCGTTTAATTAGGTATCATTGTAATTGCTTAAGAACAAGCCACTAATCATTAGAAGGGCAATGTATATGTTGTGACAATTTATTGATAACATACATAACACGAGTACGAGGAACTATGATCTTCAAAGGATGGGGATATTGATATGGTTTGGAATGAGTGGGCTTGAGGTGAAAATAAGGGGTTGATCTAGAGCTACGAGAGTATGATCTACGAGAGTGGATATTGGTTTGTAGTCATGCATGTTATACTTTACTAGAAGATCTAGAAAATATATATGAGATGAAACTGAGATCTTTAAGAGAAAAAACGAGCAGTGAGAGTCATAATGAAGTTAGTTAGGCTAGAGGGGGAAGGAAGGTGACGATGATGGTGATGATAATGTCATCGACATAAATAAAAATTAGATGGTGGTTGCAATAAGTCGATATAGACATAGCAATAGATGAGGAAGAGAAGAGGAAAGTTATGGATATGATTCTCTTTATTCATACTCGGTAGAAGTTCCTTAAAGAATGCATTGTTGGTGTCACGTTGATGGAGAGACAAACCATGACAAATACCTAAGGATAAAATGATGTTAACTGTGGTAGGACTTATAATTAGGCAAAAAGTTTTAATGGTAGTTGATGTGGGGCATTGCTGAAACCCTTTGCAACAAATCAGGCTTTACATCATTCAATGGAGCCATGACGTAGATTGTATTTAGTGCAAAATACCCATGTACAACCAACAATACTTTGGGAAGCATGAGGTGTAACACATTTCTAAGTGGTGTATTATTGCATGTAAGAACATTAAACTCAAGTTGCATTGCGACGTGCCATGCTAGGTCTTTTAGAGTTTCTAGTAGCGTTGTATGTTCATGAGAAGGAGAGATAGAGAAATATGGTTGATATATTTAGGATTGCATTTTATGTTCTTGTCGGTGAGGAGAGCGATGATTGCAGTGGTCGGTGGAGGCGAGGGTGGTAGAGAGAAGGTTGTAGGGAATTTTAAAGAGGGGGAATTGTGGGCTTCCGTGGTGTGAATTGGGTTGTATAAAAGGGGAATGAGATAATGTTTTGGATAAATGATTGAAGGTGACAGAGGACTTTCAACTAAAGCGAGTGAGGGTGAGGGAATGACGTGAGGTGGTGCTATGGGATTATGGAAACATGATTGGCGATAGTAGGAGGGTATGGTGTTGTATTATTGCTGCAAATAAGATGGTGAGGGGCATATATTTGAGTAAGGAAATTATGACTCAAGATTTAACATGTCTAGAAGTATAAATTTTGTTGGATTTTGGATACATATTGTGATATGTACTTTGAGTGGATGAATAAATGACAAATATACAAGAGGTGGATTTAGGTTTCATTTTGTAGGCATCGTATGGCTTTAATCACATATAAAAAAGACAATCGAAACTTCGAACGTACTTTAGTATTATAAGGATTGGTACTCGAGAAAATAAGGTACAAAGGTAACTATGGATAGTAGGAGTAGAAACACGGTTGATTAGATATATAGCGGTTGTAAAGGCATGAGGCCATAAATTAAGAGGTAGATTTGCACGAGATAAACGTACGAGTCCAATTTCAACAATGCGGCGATGTCGACACATCCATTATGTTTAGGAGTATGGGTGGAGGTTATATGATAGATACTATTATTAGGAGATTATGAGTAATTTCAAGATATTCCTCGCCATTATAAGAGAATTGTTGAATAATAGGATGATCGTCTTTTTCTACAATAGTTCATAAGCATTGAAAGGTTAAAATGGTTCCCGATTTTCGTTTGAGGGGAAGAACAAGATATAATTGGTAAAGAGTACATTGGGAAAAAGTAGTTTTTGAATTAATTCTAAAGGAGTAGTTGAAGTATAGTAAGTGTAGATTGGGAAAATGGTAGTTTTTTAATTTTATTAATTGAACGAATTGCAAACATAATGAATAAATAAAATATCATCAAGAATTGACTCTGTACAGTTTTAATATATCGTTACAAGGGTGGCCCAGATGATGTTAATTGTCATGAGGAATGACGATGCTTGAATGGATAATAAGAGGTAATGGGCTCCATTTATAAATGCCTCTAGTAGCTGGCCCTTATAGGAGAGTGAGACCCATTGAGTGATCATAAATACATGATGAAGTATGTAAGGATTCAACAAGGGCATTATTTTCCATGCAAAATGGGAATAAGAAAAATGTTGCCGTAGATGGAAAATACAAATACAACATTTGTAAATTTAAATAATTTATGAGAAGTAGAGAGATAGGAATAACCAATATGAATGCCTCTATTAGCCGGCCCTTAAAATGAGACCCATTGAGCGATCATGAATACATAATGAAGTATGTAAGGATTCACAGGGATTTGTTTGCCATGGAAAATGGGGATAAGAAAGAATGTCAACGATAGATGGAAGATACAAATACAACATTGGTAAAATAAATAATTGATGAGAAGTAGAGAGATTGAAAATAACCAATATGAAAAATAAGCAGAGAGGAACAATCACCAATCATGAGATCATCAGAGCCATCATAGGGCCATGTTAAGCTAGGTTTGCCAAATCATTTGAGACATGGTGCATTAAACCACCCATGAGCCATGAAGAGGAAGCATGGTGCCTTAAACCACTATCCACGAGCCATGAAGAGGAAGCATGGTGCCTTAAACCACTATCCGCGAGCCATGAAGAGGAAGAGGGATTTGAAAGAGTAGTAATGACAACTTTAGGGGCYGAGAGAATATTTTTAGCAATTACCCGTTCTTTTTTTATTTTGGACTTGTTCTGTTTTCGACCCATGAGCTTTACGCTATGCTTGTTTGTGTTGTAAGGTTTTAGTTTTCTTCTATATAAGCACCCTTAAGGTGTTTCGGCTTTTATTATGTCATTATTATTATTATTAAAACCCAAAGAGTTATTGTCTTTTCTCTTTGACTTTATTGCTAATAAACACATTCTGCTCTTGGGGTTCTACGATGTTAACATCTCGTGTGTGTTTCCTTTGCATCATGTTTGGGAGGAAGGAGGCCAGAGTTGGTAGTGTTGTGATCGTAGCTACAATTTTGATTTGGAAAATAGGTGACAATATAATTGGCAATAGGGAATGATGATGACCGGGCCTGATTTTTGAAGCAATTTCAAGACTAATACGCTTATCAAAGGCAATAAGAGAGTCACAAGCACAAATGACACGAACAACAGGTTTGCAGATAGGTATAAGATTTGATAGATTGCATGTATTCTATGATAAGTTGGTTGGTTTTGTAGAGGGTGTCTAAGAGTGCCTTAATTTGGAGATGGACCATAAGAGTTATTGAAATAGGTAATTCATAACAAGTGCAATCCAAGCAGTGTGAGTGGTGGGAAAGTGAGCAACGAGCTCGATGGTAGGAAACTAGGTGCCAAAAAGATTGTCGAAAATAAGTCTATATTGGCAATGCCAAGTTTGGGAGGCAGGGAAGGATGTGGTTTTAGGAGTAGGTTGTGATGGTTTTTGGTGGGCATGGTAGATGCCATGACAAAATTGATTAGAAGGTTTGATGACAATATAGAAGTTTATTAGAACAAAGGGTTTGGAAATTTCATATGATTTAGAAATAATGATGCCCAGAAATTGGTTGACAAAAATCATCTAAGTTGTTATATTTTGTAAAATCCTTAATATACTCTTTATTAAGAAACAAGGGTAAATATATAGTGTACCTTAACGACACAAAAGGAAAAACAAACTTACCTAACTAAAGAATATTGACTTGCCTAACTATAAGAATTGGCAACTATTACTTATTTATTAAGATGCCAGTCAAAGATTAATGATATGGTTGTTAACTATTGAAAGTGAGCTTTTAAGTTTAATTAGGAAGGGTAACCTTATCATATAATTAATAGATTTTTGTGCACGCCTTATTTGAACTCTAACACAAAATAAATACAAGAATGCATGATCTTAACCTAATCAGCTATGTATATATCTTTGGAGATGACAACTCTTTCTTTAGATAACCACAACCCTAATCCAAGTGTACACAACAAGAAAACTAATAAGGAGATTATATAATAAAACAGTTCAATATCCTAAGGTATCAATATGATGCTAATATTAAAAATACTGAATGAACTCTTAACTTATTTATTTCCCTTAACTTTACATCCCTACTGGCAAGTGGTAATTGGTATTCATAAAACCCGATATCGAACTGAGTCAATGTCGGCTCACAATCGTCATAGATTAAGATGCAACACATGATTAATTAGTTCATATAAGTAAACGAAGGGGAAACACAGTAAAAAAAAATAGAAACAAATGGGTATAAGAGAAGCTTACCCATTATATTCATCTTGTAACACTTTTCCCGTCAATTTGGAAACTTCCTCTAAGGCTTCTCTCCATTTATCAATCTTCTCCTTTGAATGCTCACCACTTTCCTCATATCTATCAAAACATTCTTTAAAGCTCCCCTTCTGATATCCCACCTCTGTGGGTTCCACATTATAGAAGATAGGGAAAACCCTATGACGATCATCAGAGTTTCTTCGTTGAAGAATGCGAACCAGCTCATCCAGACACCATTCAGAAGAAGCATATTCCCGGGAGAAAACAATAACCGACATCATGGAGTCGATTCGCTGGCGTTTCTGGATTTCATGGTCGTCTCGGAAAGTGTGGAATCCAGCGTTACAGAAGGCTGTGTAGAGGTGATCTTTGAAGTTCTTTCGGATGTCAGCACAGTTGAAGCTTAGAAAGATATGGTAAGCACAAGTAGCAGAGGAGGAAGGGTGTAGGATGTCCATAACAATAATTGGTGAATAGGATTATGTATTGCACACTCTGATCAGCTATTTATTCTCATTCCAAGAATCAGTAAAATACCAACAAACCCATAGAGAAAATTAGCTAGAAACATAACTACAGCCTAACTACCAAATCTTACCTAACTGAGTTATTACAGCTGGACAAATGTTAATACCCTTAATTTGTCCTAAATGTAACCATAATTAATTAGATGACGAAGTTTAATACCACTAAAATGAAGGGTATGCCATGGAATATGAACTTATGCTGACAGCTATATCTTGGACGGCCATATGCCATGGAATCCACGCTTCTTTGTTTTACCCCATTTCTCTTCTGTTATTTATGCCCATCCATGTATAGCCTGTTAATGGACAGAAAGGCCAAGGACAACAAACAAAATCACGATGATATTAATACTTTAATTATTTAGTTTATTTGTATTAATTATAACTATTATATGATATATTTTATGAACAACTTGTTTATTTTTGTCATATTCGGTCCTAATCGTATCAAACACTAGACAGACATTTGTTAAAGTCATCCAATTCTACTACTAATTCCAATACGATTAAGCACAAAAAATAGTATATAATAATTTTTGTTATCCGTATATTGTAGAGCGATTTTTACTTAATTCATACTTTATGGAATTGTGTTATTAACAACACATCTGTACTATATATACATTTGAGTTAAAGTCTTAAAACGGAGCATTACTTGAATTTGTAACTAACGTAATAAGAGCACACAGGTATACAACGAACAAAACAACCGTTTAATTATAGTAAATTCTGAGCTTACGTGTTGATAACTCGTGTTAAAAGAAAAGGCAAATAGAACAATAGTAAATTCCGAGAATGAATTTGTAATTACCATCAATCAAAAATTCTTTAAATATGAATGAGTTACAAGTAGATATTGAGAGATATTTCAGATCTAATCTATCTCTAATATTTTTATCTATATCTATATCATCATATCCTTTAAACAATAGAACATTTATCCTATAATAACATTATTTTTACATATATATATATATATATATATATACTCATAAAATTCAAATGTAAGAAAATTCATTCGTAACTATTTGTCAAATAATTATTAAAAAGAAATAAAAATACCGGAGGATAGTTTTATTTTATTATTTAATAAATTAATTAAATTAAAATCAGTGGTCGATTACCGATTGACAAATCCGCAAGTTATTTAAACAACCGATTAAATTAAGTCATAATTACAAACTTTCTAATTAAATTGAAAAAAAAGTCAAGCGGGGAATTGGATCCGTCGATAAAACGAATTACCAACGAGCCTTTTTACGACGGCATGATTCCGCTGATGATACCCGTAGATTTTTCTGTCGGAAAAATCCTCCTGTTTTATAGTGACATATTGTACTCACCATTATTCTTCAAGCATGTAATCAACTAATCATCGATCAGTTCTCGGCCTTGTAATTTTTTCCCATTTGGATTTTCAAGTGAAATTATGGGTGTCATTCTCTCTCTCTTTACACTTGTTACATCTACATTGTCAGCATTGATTTACTGTTGGGCTTTACTTGTTTTACTGTTGATCATTACGATCCACATCCACATCAACTTCCATATATATCAATTAACATTTGGGGATTTGTTTGGAATGATTTTGTAGCAGTTAACATCTAGTTTTACTTACATGATTTGATAGTCAAATTAGTATCATAGTTTTTACTACAATTTCCCATTATTCATTTATATGTATACTTCAGGGTGTTAAACCACCTTCACAATCTCCATAGTTTTTACCAGTGTTTTCTCTATACAGTTTCGTTTAGCTAGTACTTGGCTTGAACATGGAGAAAAAGCGGAGACACAAACGTTTAAAAGAACTTGACGCTACGTTCTGTGGCATTGATTCATCTTCGTAATCTCTTGGACGCTTGCGTTTTCCTTCACTTGCATCTCTCACCTGATAAAACAACGTAATATGTAATATATAATATACAGCAACACGCGTATATAGTGCACATGAACATCAACATTGCAATGGCAGGCAGGCACAAGTAGAATCTTACAGTTTTAGCTTTTGTTGAATTATGTTTTCCATGTTGATCATCAACAGTTTCCTGACGGATAACTTCCTCTGCCATGTCAAGAACCAAACGTTGCATTATGAGCTTATTGTCTTCATCAACCCCTATGAGAGACCTATCCAAGAGGTTCTGCATACCAACCTTGGAGTAGAAATTGCGTTCTTCCAGCATTTTCACGGCTTCACCTTTCTCTTTTCCGACAAAAGATGAAGCAATGGTGAGAAATAATCGCTGGTCATGATCATCCAACAACTTATACCCCACCTCTAATGTTTTACGGTTTCGTTCATCTGGGCTTGCTTCCAGTTGCTCTAAAGCACTTTCCCATAGCTCTGAGTTCTTGCCAGACAGAGAAGAACCCAAAAGCTGAAGAGCTAAAGGTCGTCCTTCACAGCGTCGTACTACTCTTTCTGAAAGTTCTGAGTAGCCTTCGGTTGGATGGAATCTTGAAAAGGCGTGACAACAGAAAAGCCGAAGAGATTCATGATCATCAAGTTGCTTAATCTTAAAAGGCTTATGTCGTAGGTGACTTATTAGATGCTCATGAGATGTAGTTATCATGATTTTACTGCCTTTCTCAAACGATTTCCCAGCATTTAGCCAAAAGTTGACTTGTTCAATCTGATCAACATGGTCAAGGAGCAATAGAATTCTTTTTTGGCATTTAGCATCCTGAATCTTCAGTATACACCCTTGGTTGTCATCTACTACTTTCTGCTTTCCTTTTGCTGAAGTGTCTGAACGAAGCTGAGTTTGTAAATCTAGTAAAACATCTTTTTGTTTGAAAGCTTTTCTTACATCAAGCAAGCTGCAAGCTTCAAAATTACCAAAATTCAAGTCGTAAGCAACTTTGGCGATGGTAGATTTTCCCACCCCTCGCATCCCACTGATGACTCCAACGCTGACATCTGCAGGATCTTTTAGCCACTGATCAATTGGTTTGACTCGAGATCCAATGCCCACTCTACATGAAGCTACATCTAAGCTCATTTGTTTCAATATGGTTTTTACTGATTCAATGATTTCCTCGATAAACGAGGATTCGTACCTAGAAATTGAAACACATCAATGTGACCTCACTCTTAATTTACACAAAAACAGGAACAGTATTTCATCATCGTCCTTGCTAAGAAACAGATGGAAATCAGAAATCAGTAGCAGCAAATAAACCTAAAACAACTTATGTTACTATATATATATATATATATATATATATATATATAGGGTTGGGTTCACGTGAGACCAGCCTGTTTTCGTAAGACGCGTGAGACCACATTTTTACACGTAACCTTCACAGCAAAAACACTGTGAAGGTTTAAAAAAAGTCGAACCTTCACAGCAAAAACACTGTGAAGGTTTTAAAAAGTCACATTCACAGCATTTTGCTGTGAAGTTTCAAGTGTAAAATGTTGGTCTCACGGGTCTCACGAAAACAGGCTGGTCTCACATGATCCCAAGTCTATATATATATATATATCGAGTTATCTGTAATGATATATTAATGATATATCTAATTTATACTACGCTATCATATTAGGAAATAAGATTGACTAAAATCGGCTAATATTCATTGCTTGAGAAATAGAGCATGTGTAGGTAGAGATGGCGTGAACAACGAGTCCTAAGTACCAGAAAAGTCTCGAGGTAAAATAGAATAGACCACCATCAAGGATGGGATTTTTCCATTTTTTTCTTTCTTTTGAATTACATTTAATAAGTTGATAATGGATTAACACAAACTCTTGACAACTAAAAAGAATCATGTTCAATAATGATAGCATAGGTAAAATATTATGTAAATGTTACAAATTCAAATAAAAAACATTAAATATCACGAGAACGTAAGAAATCAAGGTTAAGAGAAGATTTATATGTGAATCATTGAAAAAAGGTCAATCTCACCATAAAAGCCACATCTTTTACTACCATTGGGACCAGGCACCACGCGGGAGCATTTTGCCATGGTCTTCGAAATGGGACGGGCTTTATTCGGTTAGAGTCCGACGTCTTATGAACGGTTTTTATAAAATACACCAGAGCAAAAATCAGAAAAATGTTCAAATGCGGTAACTCCCGGCTATCTGCGAAGCACGTGGTCGTCCTGGGATTAGTCGGCTCGCATAGCGGATTGGATATTCAGGTTAATAAAAAAAAATCAGAAAAATGTCTAAATATCTTAATAGACTCACTTAAGTTTATATATAGGACCAAAAAGTGCGTCTTATACAAATGTGTTACAATAAGTTTATATGACACATTTGAGCTTTTTAACAAGTTGTTTGACACACTTTTGAAATAAAATGTCTTATTAGGATTTTTATAAGATATCTCTAAGAAGTGTTATATGAACAAATTTATATATAATACTACAAAACACTGGGTCTTTTCATGCGGGAAAAATCGGCTGTGGATTACCTACGGATTTCCAGACTGAACAACCCTCGCCGGAAATGTGATTACCAGAGGATTTACCTTTCCCGGAGGATACTAGATGCCTAAAATCCGTCACTAAGTGACGGATTTGCGGGGGAAGTAAACGAAAGTTGACTTTTTGCATTTCCCCCGGTAATTCGTTGGTGATTTAGGGGCGGCAAAATCCGCCAGAAAAAGTCTTCTGCTTAGTAGTGTAACACTTGTCTTTATAAAAAAACTTTTTCAAATAATATAACGTAAAAGAATGAATATGACGAAGATTTATTTCAAAATTGTCCAAACACAATTGTTAAGACACCGAAAAACTTCATATAAACTTACCTTTAAAATTCTAGCTAGGACTCACAATTGCTTGATACTATAAATTAATTTACATCAAATAACAACAAGAATAATATTTTTTTTTGGGAGAAACGAAGACTATAATGCCCTATCTAAACTAAAAATGCTTAAACGATCCTCGATAATCATTAAGACGCTAATGTTACAAATTCAGCCCAATTAGATATTGAATAGCACATCCGAAAAAAATGTTAACACACACAACCAAATCAAGATCATAATGTACAAGAAGAGGAGCCGAGTACATATATAAAGAAGGTTCGGAATACATACTGTTAGGAGTTCCCGTTGGTTGGTTAGTCACGAGCAACCTAGCTACCAGTRTATATATATATATGTAGAAATCTCCTCTCTCTTTCAAAGGGTTATTTTAGAAAGAAAATCATGGATTTTACACATGTTACAACATGGTATCAGAATCGAATTCCAACACTTTAGGGGCTCGACACTCGGGACTACACCCAATCTAGCCTAACCTCTGTTTGAGGGGGCATGTTGGAGTTCCACGTACGCAGCTAGCCACCAGCCAACCCAGCTGTATATATCACCTGTTAGGAATCTCCGTCTCCTTGTAACAGAYTTTTTGTAACACATACGAGTTAAAAWAAGGAAAAAAGAAATGGGTATAGAAGAAGTTTACCTATCAGATTTATCTGGCAAAACCGTTCCTGCTATGTTGGAAACTTCCTTCAAGGCTTTCCTCCATTGATCAATCTTCTCCTCAGAGTATTCACCGGTTTTCCTGTATCCCTCAAAGGCTTTCRAAAAGCTCCCCTCCTGCTTTCGGATGGTCTYGGGTTGGACACGATAGAAGATTGGAAAAACAATGTAATGATYATCAAACTTTTTCCGTTCTAGAATCTTCAGGAGCTCGTTAAGACACCATTTGGAATCACCATAAGATTTGGTGAAAACAATAATTGCAATAGTGGACCGATCGATGGCTCTTTCAAGTTGAGGTTTGATCTGGTGACCTATCTGGATGTCATCCTCGTCTCTGAAAGTGCGGAATCCGGCATTCYGCAAGGCCTTGCAGAGGTGATCCGTGAAGGTTTTTCGGGTGTCACCCCTGAAACTTACGAAGATATCGTAAGAGAAACCAGATGGCAGTTGGATTTCCATAACTGAAAGCCACAAACTAATACAGGTCAAAAGATGAAGAAAAGAGAACCGAGTCCCTAACTTCAAACACAAATCAGGTGCTAAGTGAGAGGTCCAGAAAAACGAGATTGAACTCCAAAGCCAGATTGTATGAGTGTCACTCATTTTAAAGAAGGTTTTGGACGATGGAACCCACGCATCTTGTTTTAACTATAAAACTGATACAAACTATTATCGTATTATACATCGAAAAAGAAAGCAAATGGCAACCTAACAACAATTTCTATCTTGGAGAACAGTTTATGTTTTCAATACTACAATTAACAACGTAAACTTGTAATTTGCGGAAACATATTCATTTGGTAACTTATTAATTAATATTAAGTTTTTGAGTCATTTTTTTATCAATGATTATGATTAAATTTGAGGTTATAAATTGATTGAAAAATAAAATGAACAAAATGGAATTAAATGAACGGCAATATTAAAACAAATTGCGATTTATTATTGTAAGATAAATTATGTTATTTTTGGAATCAAATTTATTTCCTTTATCCCTTCAATTCGATTTTAATTTCATTTATCTCTCAAATTCAATTATTTTTTAAATTAAATTCATTTTGGTTCGTGTACGAGGCTTTACCAAAGTTTATAGGTGAAACTTGAAAATGAATATGATAATTAAATTTAATTTAAACAGAGTTCATACGTGAAACAATGGTTTTTGTTTAAAATTTGTAATGTTGTTTTATCTATGAACTGAAATTCACATACGAAACCAGAAAATGGACGAAAAAATTAAGGAAATTTAAACAAAGTTAATAGGTGAATCAAGAAAATTAAAAGGTGAAACAATCAGTGGTGGATGGCATTAGGGGCTTGGAGGGGCCATGATCCTGTGTTTTTTCCTCACTTAAGTAGGTTTTTAGTGTTTATATATAATAATAAAAACAAGAATTGTTTGAGTTGGTGTTGATCCTCTCTATCATTGATTTGATGACAATCTCTTTTACCTTTCGAAGTATTATTGTTTCTGTCTTTTCAGTTCCAACGATCATTACTGAATTTGTTCAGTGATCACTGAAACACGCATTGTAATCATACAGCGACAACGATACTTCAAGAAGACAAAACTCACACCAAAGAACCTTCTGTAATTGTTGAAAACCGAAACTGAAGATTAGTGACTGGCGCGTTCGTGATCTGAAGCGGTATTCAATGATTACAACCTCGTCAAAATATGTGTAAAGACTACACAAGCCTCAGTGAATGTTGAAGAGACCTCCAGCGTTATTCCAGCATTCAGCGATCAAATGAAGCTTGTCATGCACAATTGTTTTTATCTTGTCCTTCCATACACAAAGGACAAACCCATACCCTTTCAAAAGTATAGTATTGCACGGAGCCGACTAGTCGACTCTAATGCCGACCAACTCCACGAAGGATGTCTGCTCATGAATAGACATATGTATTATTCACTGTTGCAAAAGACAAGTTTTCCTCTTAAAGCTTGACGTGTGTTCCAACCCTCTGATTTGCATTTAATGCAATGAGTATAAATAACTAAGTGCTCTCTTCATGCAAGTGAGATCACACATCTATCGAAAGAACACATACGCTTATCTTCAAGCAAGTTAGAATATCTCTCAAGAATTCTAAAGTTCTTACCCAAGAAGAACATCTTTCTATCTTTATCTTTTCAGCAAATCTTTTCTATTTGCTAAGTATATTTGTGTGTAATCTTAATTTGTTTTAGATAGGTTATCTTTACCTTTTCTATTTCCGCAAACAATCTGCAAAAAATCTGTATTGATCCTTCTTTATCAATATATATATTTTTTAAATACAAAAGTTTTTTGTGTTTATATTCACCCCCCCCTTCTATAAACTATTCCTCTAAAACTCTCGTAGACCCGACTAGGACCAACAAATGGTATCAGAGTAGTGTTTTCTTCTCGTCTTGTTTAGTTGTTTACCTGCATTTTATTATCTCTACTTTCTCTAGATAATTTATTGATTTTCAAATGGCTTTACAAAACACAAGCACAAACTTTCACGATAATGGCTCACTTGTCAAACCTCCCCGATTTATAAGAGACAACTTTAGTCTCTGGAAAAATCGGATGTCTCTTTTGTTGGAAGGTGTGGATCCTAAGATCCCACATTATATAGAGAATGGACCTTATGTTCCATATGTTATATCTCCGGCTGATCCTGAAACAGCTACGATTGTCGCGATTTCTGAACGGCAGATTACTAAGCTCCCTCATCAGTGGAGTGATGAAGACAAGAAAAAGATGGCTATAGATACTCGAGCGATATCTATAATAGTCATGTCTCTTCCTGACGAGGTCTATCACTCTGTGATGAAGCTTAGGACCTCGAAATCAATGTGGGACACTCTTTGTGTTCAATATGAAGGTACTTCCCAAGTACAAGAATCGAGAAAGATTAATCTAGTAAGACAATATGAAAGCTTTCTATGTGAAAAGAATGAAACGTTGTCTGAAGTACATCAAAGATTTAATTGTCTTCTAATTGATTTGAGGACGGTTGGCAGAGAATATTCCGACTCTGAAACTTTGACGAATTTTCTGGAATGTTTACCAGAATCCTAGGATACATACTTTATGTATCTCAAGATGTCCAACAATGTGTCCTCTCTGTAACACCTCATACCACACATTGCATGTAACATATACTTCATACATAGAAATACATATATATACACCGCATAGGTCCCTTAATACAAGAAATTACCAGTATAGAATACATGGTCCAAAAATTCAAAATACAATTCTTGCACTAACCCAATTACATATATCAAACTATACAAGCTGACAATAAATCTTCACACAGATAATCATATAGGGAAAATATTACATTTTTCCCTTCCCCTTACCGTCAGCACTTCCTGCAATATATATTTAAAATCACAAAACGAGGGTTAGACAGAAAGGTCTAGTGAGTTACCCTATTTATGACATTGTAGGGTGATAATCACCAAAACTTTTAAATAAAACAACTTTTCATATATATATATATATATATATATATCAAATATATGAACAAGTGAGAACACAATATCAATACCTTTCACCTTTCAGGCCAATAATCTTTGCTTGCAAATAATACATCAACTCTAAACAGGTTTATATTAATCAAATTAACATAGTGCCACTTTTAAACATTTTTCTATTCAAATAAGGTTTATACAAAGTTTCAGGCCAAACTTGTTATCCCCTTCTCTATAACATTCAGACTATGATTTCCAATAAGAACCTTGATCCTAAATCTTTAAATCACAAAGAAATAAAGATTCCAGACCACAGTAATCTTAAGGGATATGATAGTAAGAGTTATATTATATAACATACACATACAATTGCCACCCTTATATCCAAATGTACACCTCTCCTTGATATGTCACCCTTATCCTATGGTACACATCCCTTGATATGTCACCCTTATCCCATGGTACACCTCTCCTTGATATGCCACTCTTATTTCTTCATCAAAATATTTCACAAAACAATTCCATTTAGACCGCAGTCAATAGAATTATCAGTTCAAAACCATTTTTATCAAAATTCCCATTTTATATATATAAAAACAATTATATATATAAACTATGCACAAATCATAATGCAAATCCGGTCAACATAGACTTGGCCGGACTTCATCTCCGGTCAAGTCTTGGCCGATTTACCAAATCCGGACAATACATCGCCCAAGGCCTGCCAATTTAACACTTAAGAGAATTTCAACACCTTTGTCCGGATAATAAATCCGGACAACACATCGCCCAAGGCCTGTCCGATTTAAAATAATTCGGTCAACGCATGGTCGTATTCATACTTCTCCGCTCAAAATATTTAACATACTCAATATTTGTAAATCGCTCAACACTTGTCCGGTTTAAGACAAAATCGCTTGACTCTTAACCTGTTTAAGTCTAATCCGGACAATACTCACCAAGCGGTTTATTTATAAATCGCTCATGCCTTATCCGGTTTAGGGCTTAAATCGCCCAATCCTTGCCCGGTTTATGACTAAACCGCCTGACTCTTGGCCAGTTTAAGTCTAATCCGGACAACATTACAAAGGTTAACTTTTAAATCAAATAAAAAGTCTACACAACCAATTATACAACTATGAAGAGTTTTTAGAAACAGATTAAACCACTCACCTTGAAAGCCTTTCGCAAAACAGTCTTTTTAAAAGCTTAGCTTAAAGTTCGGTCAACATTTCTTCTTCTTAAATTGCACACTCACTTTCTAAAAATAGTAAGAAGAAAGTGATGGAGGCCTAAAACCCTCCTTATATACTTTCCAAAAGAAGTAGGGCGGTTGAACCGCCCTCCTACATACATGCATGCATCTTTTTCTACCATCAAATAACCATATATATATATATATATATATATATACACACTCATGCACACATGCACATACATGCATGCATATCACACACACACACACACATATATATATATATATATATATCATACATACATATGCATCCACATATACACATAATCTCATTCATGCATCTACATTATGCACATTTTCATATACTAGCATGATCAAATATATCAATTTATCATGCTATCACGAAATTATTTAATCAGATAATCATGTATTTATTACCTCAGGTGATAACTAGAATTCAGTTATCACACTGCCTCTCTTTAAGCTCTCTTTATGTGATACTTCTCAATCACGAGCAGTCTCGACAACTGAAGAGGAATCTCATTAAAGATTCCAAAGATATGAAAAGCTCTCCGTTAGCTTTAATCTCTGAAGATTTTTCAGTTAAACTTCCATCTTCTTCTTTTATTCCTCTTTCTTCTTTTGTTTCTTTAACGGAGTTAGATTCCACTAAATCTGAGGATTTGTCTGAGTCTGATCTTGCAGACGTTGATGAGTCACTGGCTCTTCTAACTAAGTCTTGTAGAAGATTTTCCAGAAAAAGTAACTTCCGCAGATCTCCCTCGCTGACCATTAAGGATAAGCCAAATTCATATTTTATTGACAAGACTTCAACGATCTGCTACAACTGTCAACGCAAAGGTTACTTTACGAGTAAATGCAGGTCAAAGAAGACTGCGATACCATCTTCAAAAACCCCATCCTCCTTCAAAGCCAAAGACGATAAATATTTGAAGCTGAAGGAGAAGTACAAGAAGATGAAGAGTTCTCAGCGAAAGGGTAAAGGTATTGTCACTGAAGAACATGATTGGGTTGATTCATCTGACGTATCATCCTCAAATGAGGAAGATACGGTCTACCTCTGCTTAATGGCCAATGATGTCAAGGAAGAAACTTATAAGACATCAACCTCCAATGATCCCTCATCATCCTCTCTTGCTCAAGTATGTTTCTTGAATGAACCCTCTTTTTCTTCTTCTAGCCTATCAGCGTTATATACGTTGACGGTTGACCATTACAATGCCCTGAATGGCAAATCTAAAGCAGAAATGCTTAATCTTGATCTTCAAGAACAGTTGAAGATTTGTCATTCTAAGATCAAGGAGTTGACTAAGATCAAAGAAGATCTTAAAGATCAGGTCATTATAAACCAGACCATCACTATCAAGCGCGAACATGCTAGAGCTGAGCGTGAGCAAGCTATTGCTGAACTCAAGGCTGAAAAGGCTACCATTGAAGGATGGTGTAAAGTCTCTGTCAAAGCCTCTGAGATCATCGATGCTCAGATTCCCGCCAAGATTAAGATTGGTGTATGATTTTCCTATGATTAGGAAAATAGTGTCACTGTCAGGTCTATGCTTAAGTTTGGTACCTTCGTCTCTTCCATTCCAGACACTTCTTTCTCTCAGACTTCTTTCACTGTAAGTCATCTTAAATTCGGTTTTAATTTCATTTATCTCTCAAATTCAATTATTTTTTGAATTAAATTCATTTCGGTTCGTGTATGAATTTTGGTTGTTCCAAAAGGCTTTACCAAAGTTCATAGGTGAAACTTGAAAATGAATATGATAATTAAATTAATTTAAACAGAGTTTATATGTGAAATAATGGTTTTTGTTTGAAATTGGTAATGTTGTTTTATGTAGGAACTTTGGTAGTTCCAAATTTTTTTACCCAAGTTCACATACGAAACTAAAAGTGGATGAAAAAATTAAAGAAATTTAAACAAATCAATTTAATAGATGAATAAAGAGAATTAAAAGGTGAAAGAATCAGCGGTGGATGGCCTTAGGGGCTTGCAGGGGCCATGGCCCCTCTGCTTTTTCCTCACTTAATTATGTTTCTAGTGTTTACATATGATAAAAAAAGAATTGTTTGAGTTGGACCCTCTCCCTTACTCGCTCCATTATTCGTATTCATTAATTTGCTGGTCCCAATGGGTTTCTCTCCTCTAGGAAGCGACTCCGTGAAAGGTACAGCAACAACTTTCGTCTTCACAAATTTCCCAGAGAAGGTCTCGGAGCAAAGTTTATGGCGAGAATTCAAAAAGCATGGGTTGTTGGTAGATTTGTACGTGGCCAGAAAAAGGAACGATCAGGGTAAGCGGTTCAGTTTTGTGAGGTTTATCAAGGTTGAAGATTGGAGGAGGATGGAAGAGAACCTCAACAAGATGTGGTTAGGCTCTTACAAGATTAGGGCCAATCTCGCTCGGTTCAGTAGGAAAAATGGAGCAAAGGCGACAGCAAAAGTCCCTGTCGGGCCATCTGCGGCGCACTCGACCTCGAAGGTTCGGTTCATTAGGGGGGACAAATCGTTTGCGGAAGCAGTAAGCGGGGATGGTCGTGGCATAGAGCCATCTCAGAATGAGTTGGATGTCGAGGATGTAGTTACGAAAAAGGAAACCTTAGAGCTGTTCCCGTCGGAAGATATTTTGACCAGGTTGGAGTCCGTCCTAATCAGGGAATTGAAAAGTTTTGAATCCCTCAAGATGATTGGTTCTCTGTCGAAGTCGGAAGGCTGGGATGGTATTCGAGTTAGTTATCTGGGGGGTTTATCCGTGATGTTGGAGTTTGCCTCTAGTGATTGCGCACGAGGTTTCTGCGATAAGGCTTCAGCTACCTGGAAAGACTTGTTTGTTTACTTGCGAAGCTGGAATGCGGAGTTTCAGGTGGTAAATCGTATTTCTAGACTTGAAATTCAGGGTCTTCCGATTCAGGCTTGGGATTCTGGGTCCTTATGTAAAGTCGGGAGCCTTTGGAGAAATGTCGTGAATTTTGAGAGACTAGGTGAGATGGACCTCTGTAGGACTCACGGATTCGTGGATGTCCTAACGGAGTCGATGGGATGGATAAGGGACACGGTGAGGTTGTCATCGGAAGGTTCAATTATAAGATCAGAGTTATTGAAAAATTATGGGACGGATCGGAGTGGGCGAAATTCTAGAAGCAGGATCGGTAACTAGCTTTCTCAGTGATAGTGAGGATCAAAAATCGGTAATAGGAACTGGCGGTGGATCGCCGTCTATTGCCTTTAACTCGTCGAAATGGAATTCGCCGGTGGATGGAGTTCCAGATTCGTTGTCAGCGATCAGGAGTGAAGCTGAAAGGTCTCCAGGTCGGCCGCATGCTAGGGAAGTGTTATTGCAGGACCAGATGTCGAGGAAGGATAACGGTGACTTTTTTGATGGGGACCTTCGTGAATTGGAGTCAAATTGTGATAAGGGTGCGGCTTTCAAGGAGACTTTTGATGTTTCTGGGTGCTCTAATCAGGATGGTGAATTATTTTTGTTGGGCCATAGAAATCTAACCCCCCCCCCACAGATGGGCCTAGTGTTGATTTAAAATCAGGTTTTGGGCCTCCTTGCCATCAAATATTCTCTTCTCCTAAAGATGGGCCCAGATCGGTCTCTCTAAAGGGTACGCCTCTTGTGGAGGCTGATCGCGACTTCGTTGCCGAGGAAGGAAGTGAAGTGGAAGGAGATGGCTTGGATCTATCGAGAAATGAACCGTTTGAGGAATGGTTTCTTCATCCCAAAATCGATGCTGTGGTTAAACGGAATAGGCGTAAAAAGAAAATGAAAAAGGTCAAAAGCCCTTGCAACTGCTATCGGAGGAAAAGGGGACTTTCCTGCAAGCATGATGCAGCAATAGGAGGGACGGTAGGAGATAGTTTTGTGTGTGACCGAAATCAGCATGAACCTTCAGATTCTGAACTTTTGATCAGAAACTCCAATCATCGAATCCGAGCTGCTGCGGTCTCGCCAGGTAAGTCTGATTCTCTTCCACCTTCAGATAGTAGCCGATTTCTGGATATTAATAATTTGGTTAGAGTTGGTAAAGAAATTGGTATTGAGATGGATAATAATTTAGAAATCCTGGATGACATACTCGGCAATGGAGAGGGAGAGATTTTATGTTAAAAATCCTGTCCTGGAATTTGAATGGGATGGGGAAGGAGTCGAAAAGGAATTGGGTAAAAAGTGTGGGGCGAGATCACAAGATTAGTTTTCTTTGTCTGCAAGAATCGAAAATGGTTGTTCAGCATGAGTGGCAAGTTGCTTCGGTGTGGGGCGGAAATCATTTTAAGTTCGCATCTATTGATCCGGTTGGCAGGTCGTCCGGTCTTCTTACGATTTGGAATGATTCTATGTTCCAAGCTTTAGATGTGGAGAAGAAAGATAGGTTTATTGTGGTCGTTGGAAAGTGGCTTAGTTCACAGGTTGATCTTGGGGTGATAAATGTTTATGCGCCACATGACTTTCAAAACAAAAAGCTTCTCTGGGAGGAGCTGTTGGGAACGATAAGAAAGGCTCCTCGTTTAGCTTGGGTAATTTGTGGGGACTTCAATGAAGTTCGGGCGGCTGAGGAACGAAAAGGTTCGAATTTTGATCCTATTGGAGCAAGATTCTTTAATGATTTTATTGCTTCTGCAGGTCTTATAGATATTCGTCTTGGTGGGCGTAAGTTTACTTGGATGAGCAGAGATTATTCTAAGCTAAGCAAGCTGGATCGTTTCCTGGTTAGCGCGGAATTTGTTAACTTGTTGCCTATGTCAAATGCTCTAGCTCTCCCTAGAATCTTTTCGGATCATTGCCCTATTATTTTGGACTCTAGAAGTATCGATGGTGGGCCTATCCCGTTCAAATTTTTCAATTCGTGGCTTTCTGACAAAGACCTGCAAGAGGTGGTGGAAAAAAGTTGGAATATGTCTGGCCCGGAGTTAGAAGTTTTCTCGAAGCTATAGAGACTGTCCAGAAAGCACCGTTACCTCAAGTCATGTATCAAAGATTGGAGAAAAGGTGTTTCCAGGGATGTTAAAGCGGATTGCGAGAATCTCAAGCTGAAAATCGTAGCGATCGACCTTCTTGCGGAAACGGGCGCGCTAGATCCGAATATGGTGAATGAAAGAGCGAATCTCATGACTCAATTAAATGATTTAGTGGCCAATCAAGTTAGAGATCTTAAGCAAAAGGCCAAATCTCGGTGGATTGCGGTTGGTGACGAGAATACTAGCTTTTTTTTATGGTCTACTAAATAGTAGACGTAAAAGCTCTCGGATTCATGGTGTGAATATAAATGGTTCTTGGACCTCTTGTCCGGAAAAAATAAAGGATGATGCTCATGATTTCTTCAGTAACAAATTTACGGAGCGTTTCCCGATTAGGCCTACAATTAGCAGTCAGTTTTTTTAAAAAAATTCGGACTCTCAAAGGGTTTGGCTTGAAGCTCCATTTTCGGCGGACGAGATCAGAAGTGTGGTTTGGTCTTGTGGTAATAATAAGGCTCCAGGTCCGGATGGTTTTACTTTTGAGTTCATTCGTAAATTCTGGACCTTGCTGGGTAAGGATTTTACGGAAGCTGTTTTGTTCTTCGAAGGAAATAATATTATAAACCCGGGTAGCAATTCCTCCTTTATATCCCTTGTGCCAAAAKCAAGGGATCCTCTGTCCTTCGCGGATTATCGACCAATAAACTTAATTGGGTGTGTAAGCAAAGTGATCTCGAAAATCCTTGCGGAAAGGCTGAAAGRTGTGATTGGTTCGGTGGTGAGTAACTCRYAGACGRCTTTTATYAARGGGCGTAGCATTCTCGATGGTCCGGTAATCGTTAACGAGTTAATTGCTTGGGCCAAGCGAATTAGAAAAAAACTGCTCATCTTCAAAGTTGATTTTGCTAAAGCCTTTGATACTCTTAATTGGAATTATCTTGATAATGTCCTCTTGCAGATGGGATTTGGTGAAAAATGGAGAGCGTG
>NC_037544.1:8629852-8631218 GCF_001531365.2 Cynara cardunculus var. scolymus
ATTAATTAACGCTTAATTAACAATTCCGCCCGAAATCCGCCGGAAACGTAACCGGTTTAATTTTCCCGGCGGATTTCCGGCGGAAGTCAACAAAAGTTGACTTTTTTGACTTCCGCCGGAAATCCGCCGGAAATTTTCGCCAGAAATGCCCAGTTTTCTAGTAGTGAAAGTATATCATAAGATGTTTTTGATGATGAAACAAATTACTGATACTACATAAAAATGTTCTTAGATAATATTAATTTAGAAATGAATATTGATTGATTATGCGTCCAGAAATACTCAGAAAAAAGATTTTATATGAATTCAATGTTATATTTGATGATAAAAACAATATATTGAAAAAATATCGTACTTATCGAGGGCCTCTTTTTACATCTCGACCGGTGCCTTTAAAAAAATATCAGAAACAGAACTATCTATAGCTTAGTGTGATTCAAAAGTTATGACCGTTTAAAGTTGGATTTTTTTCCGGCCTGTTCTCCTTTCAACTCTTGATCCATGAAACTAACTCTTGGATCTGCTGTGCATCACTTAACGAGCAAATATTGACAATCTTGGCTCAATTATACTTTATGAATTTTGTAGGCACGAGTCGAAGTTCATCAAGGAAATAGTTCAAGTGGTTGAAAGAAAACTTAACCGAAGGAACCTAAGTGTCGCACCGTACCCAATCGGACTAGATTCACGGGTCAAAAGTATCAACCGATGGCTACGAGACGGATCAACTCATGTCGGCATTATGGCACTATCCGGTATGGGAGGAATCGGGAAGACTACGGTTGCCAAAACCGTCTATAACCTACACTTTGACATATTCGATGGCAGCAGCTTTATTTCAAGCATTAGAGGAGCTTCAGAACAACCAAGCGGTTTGGTTCGTTTACAGCGACAACTCCTTTCCGACATCTCTAGAAAGAAAATCAAGAAAATTCATAATATAGATGAAGGAATCATGAAGATTAGAGATGCCATAAGTTGCAAAAGGGTGTTCATTGTTCTTGATGATGTCGACCAGTTGGATCAACTAAATGCCATGCTCGGCCTGCGAAAATGGTTCTACCCTGGTAGCAAAATCATCATAACGACACAACACAAATCGCTACTGAAAGCTAAACAAGAAGTTGAGGTGTGTGAAATTAAGGGATTTAATGGTCAAGAATCACTGGAGCTCTTCAGTTGGCATGCTTTTGGAGAAGATCATCCTCCTAACCGAAGTTACACCAAGCTCTCTAGAAAGGTTGTCTACCACTGTGGAGGAATCCCGTTAGTCTTAATCATAAAGGGTTGTAAGTATTTGTTTATTGATATTGTGATAATTTACATTGAGTTACAAAGGTCCCCATTTATACAGGGATTAGGAAGA
>NC_037544.1:8634338-8659878 GCF_001531365.2 Cynara cardunculus var. scolymus
ACCGGGTCCTTTGCTGGTGTTCGGCTGGTTGGTGGGAGTCTTCTTCTCCGATTTAGGGTTTTTCCCCCCTTTCTTGTGGTCATCGGTCCACCAATCCGGATAGCCCACGATCCGAAAACATTGCTCTTTGGTGTGTCTTGACATCCCACATTCTTCACAGGTTAGATGAGATTTATCTTCTTTAATGAATGGTTTTTTTTCATCATTCCGGCGGTATCCTCGACTCGACAGCCCGACTCCATCCTTCTCGCCGGAACCGGCAACAAGTCCGGTGGCTATGCCGTGGCTTTCGGTGGTAGTTGCTCCCAGAATATTCTGGTGAGCGGCTTCYTTTCGAACTGTTGCGTATGCCGTTTCGGCGGTGGGGAGCGTATCGAGTCGAAGTATTTCCCGTTTAATTGGGTCAAACCTTCGATCCAATCCATGAAGAAACTGAAAGAGTTTCTGTTCAGATCTTACCTTGGCATAAACTTTAATGTCATCGGCACACGTCATGGGGTTGGGATCGATTCTGTCGATTTCCCCCCATACCCCTTGAAGTGCGATCCAGAATTCTTCGAGGGTTTTTTCATCTTGCTTGAGTTCATTGGCTTTAACATGGAGGTTGAATAWTTGCAACTTGTCCTTACCACTACTATATGTGGTTGCGAGGACATCCCAAAGCGTTTTTGCGGTTGGGTATTCGGTGAGGTTTCCGGCAATTTCGGGTTCTATGTTTTGAATAAGCCATGAAAACACGATTAAATCTTCCTGTTCCCATGTTTCGAAAGATTCATGGGTGGATTCTGGTGGCTCTTTTGCTAAATGGGYGAGTAACGTTTTTGACTTTCCCCCAATTGCGACTCGGATCATGCGAGTCCATAAGGGATAATTGTGGTTATTGAGTTTAAGGTTTATTTGTAGGTTGTCGGATAATTTTGGTGGCTGTGATGGTTGTTGGTTGTTTTTCAGCAGGTTGGCAATTTGGATGGCTAATTCGGAACCAGCRCCGCCGTCTCCGGACATGGTGGCTGCTGGTTATTGATTCGTATGGTGGGTTTAAAAGGTAGATGATGAGATCGAATAAGAAGGCTCTGATACCATCTTAATCATAAAGGGTTGTAAGTATTTGTTTATTGATATTGTGATAATTTACATTGAGTTACAAAGGTCCCCATTTATACAGGGATTAGGAAGATCTAAAAAAAGAAAAGATTTACTTGGAGGCCTTTGATTGCTCATTTCTTGGTCCATAATTCTCGGTTGTATTCAAGGAAATGATGGTATTGTTCTGATCCTGAAACCCTTTCCATTCTAACAGTTAGCACTCGTTGTTTTGGGATCATCGTTGCGTGGTAGAAGCGTAGATATATGGGAAAGCGCTTTAAAGAAACTGCAAGCGATTTCCGAGAGAGATATTGTGGGGAAACTTAGGATAAGCTACGATTCCTTACCGGATGACCATGACAGGAGCTTGTTTTTGGATATTTCTTGTTTTTTCGTTGGAAAGGAGAAAGAATACGTGGCGATGATACTAGAAAAATGTGATTATTATACGGAAGTTGGGATACAAAATCTCGTCGATAGGTGTCTGTTAGATATCGGCGAAAGGAACAAACTGTTGGTGCATCAGTTGCTTCAAGATATGGGAAGAGAAATCATTCGCCAAGAATCCCCTCATCCAGGAAGACGTAGCAGAATTTGGAGTCACAGAGATTCATACAATGTCTTGAGAGACAAATCTGTAAGAATTCTTCGTGTGTCATTTCTATCGATAAAGTTGGACAACCTAATAGAACATAAAATGTAAATCATCATACCGATAACTCTTTTACATGAAAAAAATTCATATACACGACAATTTTCACAAGTGTTGTATAAAAATGGCTAATAAGACGACTATCCAGTTACCCAACTTATATAGAATTTGTTAAGTCGTCTAACAAATTATTCTAATGTCTTCAAATAGGCCGCAAATGCGTCTTAAAAAAAAATAAACGAGTTCGATCGACCATGATATATAGTAATGGACTCATATATATTCTTTATACCACAGGGAGGAAATGAAATCAAAGGTCTTGTTCTTGACACGAAGATGCTAAAAGAAGGGGAGTCATTAATGGAGAAACAAGACGGAAAGAAAAGGCGTGCTGAAGATATTATTCTTGAAAAGTTGTTTGTGATGGACCAACATTACGCATCAAAACGTCGTAGACTGGACTTCTTCGGGAACGCGAGTAATGCTTGTTCAAGAGTTCAAGACGATATTGATTTCAAAATAGATACATTCACAAGGATGCAGAAATTAAGGCTACTAAAGCTTAGCCATATTCAAATCAATGGCTGCTATGACCAATTTCCTAAAGGTTTAAGATGGTTATATTGGCGGGGTTTTCCCTTGAAATATTTACCGAATGAGTTCCCGTTGGAGAGCCTGGTCGCACTTGACATGCGCAATAGCAGCTTGATGCAATTTGAAAAGAGGATCAACAGGGTATAATTATATATCTCTAGTCTCTACCGTTAATTAACTACACAAAATTGGGTTTATAAGTAGCTTAAAATGTGTTTAAATAGAACTTAAGCTTATAAAATCTAACTATAAAGCGTATGTTGTAGTGATTGTTGTAGTTCCTGCTTCTGTTTTGGATGTATATAATATCTATACATGGCAAAACTAACACACACTTTTCATGAAACCCTTGACCTCCATTGAAGTTAGGATYTATGGGATACCAATGGGAAAATGTTGCTTTTGTTTTGAAACTCACATTTTGTGTTCTCTTTTGCAGCCTCTTATGATGATGGAAGTCTTAAATCTCGGTCATTGCTATCACCTTAAAAAGTCCCCAGACTTTTCAATGCTTCCTAATCTTAAAAGATTGATTCTTAAAGAATGCATAAGATTGGCTGAGCTTCATGAATCCATTGGAGGTCTTACAAGACTTGTGCTTCTAAACTTAAGTGGGTGCAGAAATCTAAGAAGACTTCCAGCAGAACTTCATAGGCTCAGGTCTCTTGAAAAGTTAATAATMTCTGGTTGCTCAAAACTAGAAAAGTTACCAGTGGAAGACTTGGGAAAACTTCAATCACTGAAGATGCTTCATGCAGACAAAATCGCTATCAGCCACATAGCCTCCAACRCGAACGAGGTGATAGAATGGCGTTCGTTCTTTCCTTCTTGGTTATCAAAACCACAAACTTGTCGGGTGCCAATTAATTTTTCTTTGGCATCTTTCTCGAGCTCACTACTAAGCTTGAGCTTGGCACRCTGTAATATATCAGACGAAGCTATCCCTTCTGATCTAACTGGCTTGTGTTCATTGACGTACTTAAACCTAAGTGAAAATCCAATTCATAAACTTCCAGACGGAATCAAAGATCTTTATATGCTCCGTGATCTATGGTTAGACTCATGCACGAGCCTCCAATCGCTCCCAGAACTCCCGATGAGTTTGGTTGACTTGAAGACTGTCAATTGTACATCATTAGAGAGGATGACGAATTTACCGAATCTGTTGACATCGTTGTTTCTGGACGTTAGTGGGTGTGAGAAACTAGTTGAGGTTCAGGGACTGTTCAGATTAGAACCCATAAGGAAGTTTGGTGCAGATAGAGTCATCAATGAACTAGGCATTCTCAACCTGGATATAATCGAGAACACTCCAGTGGAACTGTTCAACAACCTAACAGATACAAGGCGGAAAGATGTTGTCCAGGTGACCTCTATATCTCCAACAAAACTCGGTCTTAATGGAATTTTAAGTTTTATAGGACTAATAATTGTATCTTATCTAARGGTATAATAAGTTGTTAGGACGAACAAATTCTATGGATCAACTTAACATGCACATAAAAAGTAAATCGCCATATTAATATTTTTATATAATACTTTTGAAAAGTATCTTATTAACCTTTTAAATCGCCAATACACAGATCTCAAAGAACGGAAAGTAGGAGTATAGGGCTTTTGGAAGACGTCTCCCTTCTTTATTATTCTAATCTAACAATCAACTTCGTAGATAGAACTTATTACTATTAGGTCGTCTAACTTTGTTTTATAAACTTATATGTTGTAATGCCGGTAGATAAGACTTTAGTATTTGGTCATATAAACTTAAAATCCATATCACACTATAGTAAAACGCATATGCATCCTAAAAGACCCATTTCTTTGTGGTATGTATATATATATAACGATATCTTTGGAACAGGGACTATTTGAATTTGGTATATTCAGCTCCTATGTTCCTGGGAATGAAATTCCAGCTTGGTGCAGCAGTAAGAGCATGGGAAACTCAATATCTTGGGTACTGCCTTCAAATCCCAAGAACAGCCTGCAAGGTTTGAACATCTGCCTTACTTATGGAAGAAGCAATGCAAGAAGATTTCGATTTTGTATTAACCAAGATTGGTGTACATATTACATCACGATCCATGACAAGACTAAGGACCAGAAATGGGTATACAGTCCAACATTTGTTGGCATTCCAGATGATGGAGAAGATATAACACTGATAAGCCATTGGAAGTTTGAGAAGGAAGTGGAAAATGGTGATGATGTTACTGTTTCCATAATTTACATGAGTCATGCTTTTCAGATAAAAAGTTTTGGCATTGATGTTATGTATGTACAAGAAGGAAAGATTACACATGAGACCACAATTGGCTTAAGATCTGCATACCAATGGAAGCCACATGCCTACTTCTTGTCCAACTCTGGTAGCCCTACTGGAGACGACTGGTATGAAAAGTTCTTCGAGGGATCTTCGTTAGGAACAGGTGTCTATCTATTTCTTCGCTTTAATTGGTATATATCTTTATTTGGTTTGATGGAAATGTAGATGTTATTAAGTTAGGAGTATGAGAGTAAGTGGTTTTGGTGATTTTGTAGGGTTTACGGAGGGAGATGATAGTGGTTATGACTACCCTGAAGACAATTCTGAGTATGATGATGACGATGATGATTGGCTAAACGCAATTCTAAATGATCCACGATAAAGCTAATACCATTCTAATTCTATATCTAGATCTATATCTATACTATATTATAGATTATGCTGAAATTTTAAGAAGTAGATGTATTGTGTTGTCTTATGTACATGTTTTAAAGCATCGTCACATGAATTTTCTCCCTCATCTTCTCAATTATCTCCCACGTACATACATACACTTCTTAGTAATTAATGGTTAACTTAATTGCCAAATTTGAAACAAAAAGATTAGAGCTTTAATTTAATAATGTTATAGAAATCCTCAAATTCAAGGGCAATAACACAACACATAACACCACTACGGGGCAACATCTTCTACGGTTTTACTGCTAAGAAGCTTAGGTAGCATTTGGTAAGCAAACATAATTGGACAGGACATAACAGAACAAGACAGGACAAGAGGGTAGGACTGGACGGGACAAGACTGAACATAACATGAGTATGTCTGGTGCTTGGTACGACTAGGACTGGACGGGATAGAACTAGACAAGCTACCCCCAAAAGTTATTTGATATATTTAAATATTATATAATAGTTATAATTAATACAAATAAAGTAAATAATTAAAGAATAAATCTATGTACATAATTTTTATATTTGTACCAAATTTGAATGAAAAAATTGATATAATGATGGTGGTGGTGGTGGAGGTGGTTTTTGTTATGGTGGAGGTGGTGACCGACGGTAGTAGTGGCAACGGACGAACCGGCGGTAGTGGTCGGTGGCTGACAGTGGTTATGATGGTAGAGGCAGTGGTGCTTGGTGGACGACGATGGTTATAGAAGACATGAAGATGGTAGATTGTGGTGGCGATGGCGGTTGACAACGGTGGAAAAGATAGTTGTGGTTGATGTAGTGAAGATAGTGGTGGTGGTGGTGGTGGTTAAGGGACAAAGAGACAGAAGGGGGGGGGGGGGGTACCACATCATTTAAAGTCATACAAGAACTTCAGATGATTTTTTGGCCACTGCAGATCACGTAAGAGGAAGAACAAGAACAACATGGACGCAACAATGGGTTTGAAGAGACCATTTGCAATTTAAAGCTAAAGGAGAACATTGACAACCCTTCCCTTGTCGATTTCTTAAGCCCACAAGCAGTTAATATAAATACGTGATTTATAAAAAATAAATACATGATTTATAAAAAATAAATACATAATTTATAAAATATAAATATATAATATAATTTAGAAAGAATAACTATATAATTTGTAAAATATATACACATCATTTCAATATAATATATAAAATATAAATATCTGATATAATATAGGAAATATAAATATATAAAGTATAAATATAAAATAATTTATATAAAGTACAAACTATAATTTTATAAATATATAAAATATAAATACATAAAATGTTCAAATACAAAAAATAAAAATATAAAGATAAACCAATTTAGAGTAAATTACAGATTTTGTCCCTATGGATTTAAAAATGGTAAAATTAGGACAAAAGGCTAACGGACAAGTTGGATGGCCATAAGTATGGGGACCAAATTCAAAAAAAAGTTACATACGTGGAGGGTTTTTTATAATAAATAAAGATAAATAACCAAATCCATAAGAATTAATATATCTTAGGACCAAATACATAATTTAATCGATTACTTTTTATTATATCACACCAATAAGTTTATCTTGTGAGATAAATAATTATTTATTATATTCTACCAATAATAATAATTATAAAAGTTAAATGTTATTGAGAAAAGAAAAAAAATATCGTATTTAACGTATGAAAAATACAAGAAATTTGTCTGATATTATATGCACATACACACGTGCATATGAATCAGGAAACATCTTCAATTACTTGTATTCATATGTGCATATCGAACAGATGAATGGTTATTAGAATGTTCCTCAGTTTTCATTTTTAGGGCTCTCCGCTAAACCTCACTCCACATATACATATACATATACATATACATATACATATACATATACATATACATATACATATACATATACATGGAAGTTCAAATGAGAATAGTAACTAAATAGGGTAACACGAAAAGATTCAACCTTGTGTAAAATCACATGTGATTTTATACTAATGGTCATCAAAAGGGTGTAGAGGCAACGTGGACCGTGACTTCAGGTGATTTTAATATAAAATCACATATGATTCGACTATTTTCTTATTCTTTTATTTAGTTAATATTCACGTATAAACTTGACTCCATATATCTCTATATATATATATACATAGACTTGGGATCATGTGAAATCAAGGGTTTTTCGTGAGACCCCTAAGACCAATTCTTAACTTTTGGATTAGATCTACAATCTGAATGTGATAACTGGACCCTGATTATCACCTGAGATAATTGATACGTGATTATTTGTTAGATGATTATGTGACAGCATGATAAATTGTTATATTTGATCATCCAAGTATATGAAATTATGTGCATAAATAAGTATGCAGGAAATTTATGGGCATTAAAATCAGGGCCGGCCCTGGCTATAGGCCCAAGGGGCGACGGCCCAGGGCAGCATGAAGCCCGAGGGCATCATTTTTCTAAAGCCCAATGTATATATATAGGTTCAGTTTTTCCTTTGGGCTTGTTACCAGTCCACGTCCCTCTCGACTCTCGCCTCTCGCCTCGCTCTGTCCGTCTCTCTCGAAATCGCAATCGGCTCTCGCCTCACTCTATCCGTCTCTCTCGACTCTCACCTGTTACTTGTTACCAGTCCACGTCCCTCTCGAAATCGCAATCGGCTCTCGCTCTCTGCCTCCCTCGACTATCGACTACCGTCCGGTGTCGGTCTGCGGCTGCCGACTGCCTCTCTCGTCGCTCTCGCTCTCTGCCACTCGCCCGTCTGTGGTCTGCCTCTCTCTTTGTGAGTTGTGACTACTTACTGCCTCTCTCTCACTTATTGAATGTTTCACTTGTTAGTTGTTACAAACCACAAAATTAGAGGAGGCCAATTAGAGTTATTATGTGCTCGGAATTTCCAGAAATTAACCTAGTTCATCAGAAGGCTTTAGAGGCAATCAAGTAGGTAAATGTTAAAATTAAGTGATTCAAGAGTATATTTCAACTCCTTTTTGAATTATATTAGTATATTTGAGGTTATGGATAGGGTTAAACTAGTTTGCCTTTGTTTAAGAGTTAGAATGGTTAAGATGATTAAGCTTCTGTTTAGTTACTTATTAGGTAATGTGTTGGGCAAATGACTTATGTGGTTGTGAAGATTCATAATTTCAATTCTGATGATCAAATTGTCCTTCAGAATTTTTGGTTTTTGAGTAGATGGTACAAAGTAGATGGTACAAACTGGGGGAATTCAAAATTAGAGCTCCAAATGTGGGAATTTGGGACTGACATTTGGTGCCCAGACCTGCTGCCTGTTGAGGCCTTGAGTGGTGGCAGGCCCCTTAACTTCACCCTAAACAGAAGTTAGGGTTGTTTGAAGTTGACGTGTTATCCTGCACACACTCTTCATCACACTGTTCCATATATGAATGTGCCAGTTGTGTTAGTTCTATCACCATAGTTACATTGCGTCTAAAAGAATACTCTCCTCATGTGAGTGAAAKAGATACAGCACTGATGTTCTGCTGCAACACAACATCTGTGATCAATAACACCACAATTCGTGGTGAAATYGAGTACGTGGCATCGATTATTTATGTATGATCTTTTGTAGCGTTTCCTTATGGCTTAGATACATTGGGGCTGATTGTTGCTGGTAATTGATAATGTTGAAAGTTTGGCAACATTTTAAATTGATCTCAATAGCCTCATGTTAAAGTCTCTTTCTCATATTCTTGKTTWTAACTATTTATGTATCAAGCCTTATCTAAAAACCTATAAATAGTTAGACCTATGTTGTTATCAATAATTGCCATCTCGATAACCATATATCTGCATAGATTTCAATTGTGAATAATGAATACCGATTATTCATGTTGTTTTAAAGTTAAAAATATCCTCATATATACTTGTGATTGAATTTTTTTTCACTATAAGGGGCATGTTTTTGACTTTCCGCCGTGGGCATCCAAAATCTTAGGGCCGACCCTGATTAAAATACATTAATAATACATGTATGTATAATATAAAATACATACACAAGGAAAGTATGTAAGTGAATATGCATGAATGATGTGTGTGTATATATATGAGTGTTATATGTGTAAGCACCTTTTCGACTGTGATAGCTGACTTTTCAGAAAAGGAAAGTATAAAAGGAGGATTAAGCCTCCATTTGCATTTTTCTTGATATTTTGTGAGAATTGAGCGATTTAGAAGACAGAAGGTGGTGACCGGATTAATTCTCATCTACATTTCAGGAAAATTTTCAAAAAGAAATCAAAGGTGAGTGATTTAAATGTTTTACTCTCTTTGAAATGCATTAATTGTTTGTATAAACTTTTCATCTGGTTTGAAGTTTAAACCGTATGGGTGTTATCCAGATTAGACCTAAACCGGATAAGTGTTAAGCTATTTAAAATATAAACTGGATAAGGGTTGAGCGGACTAGATCTAAACCGGACATGCCTTAACCGGTTTAAGGGTAAATCGATCATTTGAGTTAGCTGGTTTATATGACAAGCGATTTATGAACTTTAAATCATGTTATGAGTTTAAATCGAAGAAGTAGGAATACGACTATGGAATGACCGGATTGTTAAATCGGTCATGGCATGAATAGTGTTGTCCGGATTAGTAATCCGGACAAAGTGTTGATAAATTAATCTAAGTATTAAAATGGACATAATGTGAAGTGTTGTCCGGATTTGGTAAACCGATTAAGTCTTGATCGGATATGAAGTCCGGCCAAGATTAAGTTGACCGAATTTGGACTTTGACTTGTGTAATATTTATAAAAATTGTTAATTTTTATCATAAAGAGGGAATTTTGATAAAGGTGATTTTGAACTGATATTATTACATTGACTGCGATCTATTCTATATGGAATGGTTTATAAAATATTTTGATGGGAAAATAAGGGTGACATATCAAGGAGAGGTGTACCATGGGATAATGGTGACATATCAAGGAGATGTGTACATTTGGATATAAGGGTAGCATTTGTATGTGTGTGTTATTGATATAACTCTTACTATTATATCCTTTAAGATTACCGTGGTCTGGAATCTTTATTTCTTTGTGATTTAAAGGTTTAGRATCAAGATTCTTATTGGAAATCATAGTCTGGATGTTATTGAGAAGAAAGTAATAACTTTGGCCTGAAACTTTGAATAAACCTTATTTAATTTGAAAGGTTTAAAAGTGACACTATGATGTACCTGGTTAGTACAAACCTATTTGGATTTTGCGTTGTTGCAAGCAGAGAATTTGGCTTGAAAAGTGAAAGGTATTGGTATTATGTTATTGCTTGTCCATATATTGGTTATATATATGAAAAGTTGTTTTACATAAGTTTTGGTGATTTTCACCATGCAATAACATAAATAGGGTAACTCACTAGACCTTTCGATCTAACCCTCGTTTTGTGATTTTAAACATATATTGCAGGAAGTGCAGTCGGTAAGGGGAAAAGGGAAAATGTAATATTTCCCTATGTGTTTATCTGCATGAAGAATTGCTGATGATATGTATAGTTTTGGTAGATGAAACTAGATTAGTATAAGAATTGTATTTTGAATTTTCAGATCGTGTATTTTGTTATGGTAGATTCTTGTACTAAGGGACCTATGTGGTGTACAAGCATGTATTTATTATATATGAAGTATGTGTTATATGCAATATGTGGAATGGGGTGTTACACTGAACATTCATAATCACAAAATTGCCATGAGACTTCTTAATAATTACAAAATTGTCACCATGCAACTTTAGACCATTAGATCGTTAGCTTATAAAGTTGATCAATAAACATAAATTGGTCTTACGGGTCTCACGAAAAACCCTTGGTCTCACATGAACCCAACACTATATATATACATATACATATACATACATATACATATATATATATATATATATATAGAGAGAGAGAGAGAGAGAGAGAGAGAGAGATGAGCGATCAAATGCAAACCACCCAATTTGTACAAACCGTGCAAACCTCATTCAACCAATCACAATTTTTCATTTTGTTCAATTTTTTTATAATTATGAGAGGTTGATTTATCATTTTTATTGTGGAGGGTGTTAATATGGGTATTATCATCTCAATATTTTAATTTTAGAGAAATACATGAAACAGTTTCATTAAAATTTCATAACCATATATTAAAAAAATTCATCAAAAAAGTATTATATGAAACAATTTCACAAGATTAAACAATTTCATGAAAAATTTTCATAAAATTAAACAATGAAATCGACGGAAGAGGGTGGTTTGCACAGTTTGTACAAATTTGGTGGTTTGCATTTGATCGTTCATCTCTCTCTCTCTCTCTCTCTATATATATATATATATATATATATATATATATATATANTATATATATATATATATATATATATATATATATATAAACACACACACACAAACACACACATATACATATGTATATATAGGGAAAAGTTCATTTGAGAAATGGTAAATATCTAAAAAGTAAAGAAGTGATCATAGCCCATTATCTAGTCAACATTTACGGCTTTGACTGTGAAACAGCAGATAATTCCTCACATGGGTATGCGGAAGATAGAGGGGTCGTTTTGTAACTTTTACAAATAGGCAACAAAAAGTTCATATTTGAACTCATGTGATTAACATATAAACAATATGTTCATATGTGAATCAGTTAATTAGTTCATATGTGAATTAGTTAATATAGTTCAGATGTGAATTATACGGGTTCACATATGAACGTAAAGTTCATATGTGAATCACATAGTTCACATATGAACTCTTTTGCCATCTATTTATAAAAGTTACGAAGCTACCCCTCTATTTTTCGCATAGTCGCAATTATTGACCAGTCAAATCCAATCTTGAACATATGAAACACTGAGATCACTTCTTTACTTCTCAAAATAATCTTTGGCTATTATATATATATATATATATACACACACACACACACACAGACTCATATCTATACTATATTATAAAGCTTTTGATAAAAACTCTTAAAAACCATTCTTTATGCATGAAGTACTGCGTATTAATGCATATTACTTAAAATTTAAGATTACTAGTAAATTATGTGTAAGTATAACTTATTAAAGCTTCATTTTAAATTCGTATAACTAACTGCAGATAAACATAATTAAATACAGGATAAACATCTCATTTTAAATATATAAAATCTAAAATATAATTAAGATAATTCATTGAGTTGTAACAGAATCATTATCTTTATAAAAAAATTAGTGTTAAGCCAAAAATAAATTACTTCACCATTTGACCTAAATTAAATTATAAAAAATTGAATTAAAGAAATTGTAAAAAAACGAGAACTTTTAGCGTCATTTCTAAGACAGAATGTCGAAGACAGAAGCTGAAGATTAGAGACCAGCAAGTTCATGATTTAAAGCGATGTTCAGTGATAACAAGCCCGTCTATACAAGTGTGAAATTTGCACAAGATTCAGTGAACAATGATGAGACATTTAGCTTCATTTCAGTGTTTAGCGATCAAATGAATCTTGTCGAGCAAGATAGTTTTTGTCTTGTCCTTCTGCACACAAAGGACAAACCCATACATTTCAAAGTAAAGCATTTTACGGAGTCACTCATTTGTCTCCAAACATGCTTACCTACTTTAAGAAAGAAGACTGTTCATATACGGCCAAAAGAACTGTATACTGTAACAAAAGACAGACTTTCCTCTAAAAGCTTTCCATGTGCTTTCTACCTTCTGAATTGACTTTAATGCAATGGGTATAAATAGTTGAGTAGTTCTCTTCTCAGCTATCATCTTCCTCCTTTAAACTTCACCAAGAAGATACTTCTCTTTCTACTCTCTGTCTAAGAGAAAGACCCACTTTAATAAGTGAAGAGCACATTACTTCTTATCTTATTTCTTGTAGCAAGTCTTTTCTTATTGCTATCTGTAATTTTGTGTGTATCTTCTACTGCTACGACTATCGCAATTCCTGAACGGAAGATTCCGAAGCTTCCTTATTAATGGAGTAATGAAAACAAGAATAAAGTGGCTTTAGATACTCGTGTGAGATCTATAATAGCCATGGCTCTTCCTGACGAGATCTATCACTTTGTGATGAAGCTTAAAACCTCGAAAACCATGTGGGACACTCTTTGTGTTCAATATGAAGGTACTTTTAAAGTACAAGAATCGAGGAAGATTAATTTAGTAAGACGATAATGCAAGTTTTTTTTTGTAGAAAAACTGAATCTTTGTCTGAAGTACATCAACGCTTTAACTATTTTCTTATTGATTTGATGACAGTTGGAAGAGAATATTCCAACTCAGAGACGTTGACAAAATTTCATGAATGTTTGCTAGAAGCATGGGATAATTATACCATGTGTCTCAAGATGTCCAAGGACATGTCCTCCCTTTCTCTTAATTCTATTTATGGGATTTTTCTTAATCATGAGCAATCCCGTTAGCTAAAGAAGAATCTTCTAAAAGACTCCACGGAAATGAAAATCTCTCTGTTAGCTTTGATCTCTGATAGTCCTTCAGCTGACCCTTCTATTTCTTCTACTCCCTCTTCTTCTGTTTCTATCACTAAGTTAGATCCTTCTAACTCTGAAGACTTGACAGACGCTGATCTTTCAGAGTTTGATGAGTCTTTAGCCCTTCTAACTATCTCTTTCAGAAGGTTCGCCAGAAAATACAACTACCACAGATCTCCTTCGCTGACCATAGCTGAATAGCCAAAATCAAATCCCATTGAAAAGGCTTCAACGAGCTGATACAACTGTCAACGCAAAGGTCACTTGCTAGTGAATGTCGATCGAAGAAAGCTGCGATGCCATCTTCCAACCTCCCATCCTCTTTCAGGCCTCAAAAGGACAAATACCTGAAACTGAAGGAGAAGTACAAGAAGATGAAGAATCTTCAGCATAAATTCAAAGGTCTTGTCAATGAAGAGCATGACTAGGTTGATTCTTCTGATGAATCATCCTTTGACAAGGAAGACACAACCAAGGATGTCAAAGATGAACCATATGAGACATCATCCTTCAGTGATTCCTCGTCATCAACCTCTGCTCAGGTATGTAACCTGAATGAACCCTCTTCTTCTTTTTCTTCTGATAGCCTATCTGCACTAAATACACTGATGATTGACCTTTACAATGCCCTAAATGGAAAATCCAAAGCAGAAAAGCTTAATATTGATCTTCAAGAACAATTAGAGAGATGTCATTCAAAAATCAAAGAGCAGACCAAGATTGAGTAAAATCTTAAGAACCAGGTCATTGTAAACCAGACCATTAGCATCAAACGCATGCAGGCTATCACTGAGCGTGAGCAAGCAATTACTGAACTCAAGGCTGAGAAGGATACCATTGAAGGGTGGTGCAAAGCCTCTATCAAGACCTTTAAGATCATCAATGCTCAGATCCCTTCCAAGATAAAGGGTGGTCTAGGATTCTCCTATGATCAGGAAGAAAGTATCACTGACAAGTCCATGCTAAAGTTTGGTACTTTTGTATCTTCTATTACTGAACCTCTTCCTTTCAGTACTCTTCCACTAAGACTCCTCTTGAAGGAACTTCTCTGAGTTCAGGATGCAAAGACAAAGGTAAATCCATTATCAACGCTTCTCTTCCCTATAAGGCCAACAAGTCAAATAGATCCAGATCTATTCCTTCAGCTTGTAAACCTTCTTCCTTAGGGACCAAGGTCTATGAACCCTCTCAGAGATCTAAGCCAAAGATGAAAGTGAATCTTTCACCCAAGGTATTAAAACCTTCAGTTGTTCCTCTTCAAACAAATGAGAAAGATATTCTTGGAGCTTGTCCCTCTTCTATTCTTTTTGACCCTTCTAGACTTAAAGCTTCTTTCAGCTTCAAGAAGTGTCGTCACTATGGTGAAACTTCTCATATAGCCAGTAAGTGTCCTTCAACTACCAAATCTGGTTCGCCAGCCAAGGTAAAGAAAGTAGAAAGGCTGAAAAATCAGCCAAAGTGAAATCAGCCACCAAAGTTGTGAAAATGACTAAGGTGAAGAAGTCCACTGAAGCCTCTTCTTCAGGCTCAGTGAAGACACCTGCTGACTCTGAGCCTTTAGTGTCAGTGGATGTCGCTTCTAACTCCGCTAGACCCATTGAGAAATGGGTACCAAAGTAATATTAATCTTCTTCTTTTTTGTTGAAGGAAGTCAAAGGAATCTGGTATCTTGATAGTGGATGTTCAAGACACATGACCAGAGACAAATCCCTACTCACTGATTACAAAGAAGAAAGAGGCCCTTCCGTGACCTTTGGAGGAAACAAAAAAAGATATACCAAGGGCTTTGGTAAATTAACCAAAGGTGCAACCACTTTTAAATGTGTTGCATATGTTGAAGGACTGAAGCATAAACTTCTTAGCATCAGTCAGCTGTGTGATAAAGACATCACAGTGAAATTTCTTAAGAACTTATGTTATGTTTATGACAAAGATGACAACCTCGCTCTTATAGGTTCTCGTCTAGAGAACGTATAGTGCGTCATCAACATGGATTCTCCTTTCACTAAAAATACTTGTTTTTTCTCTAAAGCCTCTTTAGGTATCAATTAGTTATGGCACAAACAAATTTCTCATCTCAACTTCAAGACGCTGAATGAGCTGTCTTGAAAGGATCTTGTCACTGGCCTTCCTTAGCATTCCTTTGTAAAGGAATCTCTTTGCTTAGCGTACAAAAATGGAAAGCAGGCAAAGGCTAGATTTAAGTCGAAGCAAGTCTCTTCAGTGACCCCTCCATTTCAGCTACTTCATATGGAGTTATTTGGTCCTGAGAACGTGCAATCTATAGCTAGAAAGAAATATACGCTCATTATCTTTGACAAGTTTTCTAGGTACACTTGGATTTTCCTTATAAGATCCAAGAGTGATGCACCTAAAGAAATCATCTCGTTTGTCAAACGCATAGAAGTACTGAACAACATCAAAGTATGGTCTATCAAGAGTGATCATGGCACTGAATTCAAAAAAAGTATCATTGATGACTTCTTTGTGAACAAGGGAATCTCACACAACTTCTCAAATGTGAGAACTCCACAAGAGAACGAGGTCGCTGAAAGGAGAAACCGAATGATCATCGAAGCTGCTCGATCAATGCTCAACGAATCTTCCCTACTCAATTCTGGACTGAAGATGTCATCACTACTTTTTTTACTCAGAACATATCACTGATCGTCATGAGATTCAAGAAGACAGCTTATGAACTCTTCCATAGACGAAAGCTTTCTCTCAGCTTTCTTCATATCTTTGGTTGTACATGCTATATCCTAAACAACATAGATTAACTTGGAATGTTCGATTCCAAAGATGATGAAGGAATCTTTCTTAGATATTCTTCAGTGTCCAAAGCCTTCAGAGTATTCAACAAAAGATGACAGATAATAGAGGAATCTAATCATGTCACCTTTGATGAGTCTCAATCAGCTAACTCTAAACCCATCTCTGAAGATGATGAAGAATTATATAACTGGATGATATCTCACCATGGAGAACCTGAAGCTTCCTTCAGCAGTCAACCGAATGTTGACCTCATTGAAGCTGACGATGATCCATTTATCGTTCCAGATGTGACTAATAACAGAACTGAATCATCTTTAGGGATTGTTGTCGTTCTCATTGGTTACTTTTCCCCTTCTACTTCAAATACTAACCCTTCAGTTGCTGAATCTCCTTCAGTCACTGAACCTCTATCAGTAAATGAATCGCTCTACGAGGCTCCTTTAGCAATTCAACCTATTGCTGAAGACTCTCTTCCTGAAGCCTCATCTTCTATGCCTGAGCTCCCAATCTCAGAAGGTTATCTTTAACCAGCTTAGTGATGGACGAAAGACCATCCTATCAATCAAATTCTGGTGATTCAAGTGTAAGTATTCAGATACGTCGTAGTCTAGGTAATATATGTCTCTTTGTCAATTTTCTTTCTCTAGTTGAACCCAAGAAAATCAATGAGCCTATCACTTATCCAAGCTTGGTAACTTCTATGCAAGAAGAACTCATTGAGTTTGATATGTACAATGTCTGGTACCTTGTCCCGCGTCTTTCTGACAAAACTGTGATAGGCACCAAATGAGTTTATTGCAAGAATTTAGATGAACAACGAATTGTAACCTGTAACAAGACTCATCTTGTTGCTCAGGGATAGATGCAAGAAGAAGGAATCGATTATGAAGAAACCTTCGCACCAATGGCTAGACTCGAAGCTATTCGAGTCTTCCTAGCCTATGCTGACCACAGAGACTTTAAAGTCTACCAAATGAATGTAAAGAACGCTTTTCTGAATAGAAAACTTCAGGAGGAAGTTTATGTTGAACAACCTCCAGGGTTTCTTGACCCAAAATATCCTAATCATGTCTATCGATTGGATAAAGCTCTTTATGGGTTAAAACATGATCATCATGTCTGGTATGACAGGCTTTCTTCATTTCTCATCTTTGAGAAATTTGTTCATGGAAAGATTGACCAGACCCTATTTCTAAGGAAAGTCAAAAGGTCATATCATTCTAGTCCAAATTTATGTCGATGATATTATATTTGGTTCCACTAATCCCTCTTTGTGTTTTCCGTTTACTAAACGCATGAAAAAAGAATATCAAATGAGCATGATGGGAGAACTGACTTACTTTCTATGTCTTCATATCAAACAATTTGATAAATGTATATTTATCAATCAGAGTAAGTATGTCACAGATATGCTGAAGAAATTCGACTTAACCAATAGTTCATCTATGAAGACTCCGATGGCTCTTCCTCTCTCGTTGAACAAGGATCCAACTGGAAAGCCTGTAAACATTACAGTTTATAGAGAAATGATCGGCTTCTTGATGTATCTCACAGCAGGCCGACCTAATATTATGTACTCTACTTTTCTTTATGCAAGATATCAATCTGAACCTAAGGAATCTCATCTGATTGTTGTAAAACGCATATTCAAATATCTTAAGGGAAATCCTAATCTAGGCCTTTGGTATCTAAAGACTCAGGTTTCAACCTAATTGGTTATTCGGATAGTGATTTTGCATGTTGCAATATTGATTGGAAAAGCACCACTGGAGGTTGTCAGTTTTCAGGTTGAAAGTTGGTGAACTGGACAAGTAAGCAGCAAAAATCAGTTTCCACATCAACTCTTGAGGCTGAATATGTTGCCACTGGAAGTAGGGCTGTGCAAAACCCGCCCAACTCGAATTACCCGAACCTACCCGCCCGATGTAACCCGGTCCGAACCAACAAAATAGGCCCGAAACCACCTAATATCCGGATCCGATATATATCTCGGGTATAGCGGATCGGGTAGGGTCTCACAACCCACACCCCGAACCCGCCCGAAACCCGATCTACAGCCCTAAATGACTAAGGACGCATTATTATGTTAGGTCAAAATTGTAGACTTGTAGTGATAGTGAGGCTAGAATAGAATACGCTACGGCTACCACCATACCCGAAGTCGAAAGTATAGCGTCCAGAAAGTCAGAAACCGACCGGCGATTCTGCTGTCCGACTCCGACCGGCGACTCTGCTGTCCAACTCCGACCAGCGACTCTGTTGTGAGCTGTCCGACGCCGACCGGCGAATCTGCTGTCCGACTCAGACCGGGTGCACAGCCCTCTGTCAACGACTAATCACCGGCTGTACAACCCTCTATCGACGATTAATCACCGGCTGCACAGCCCTCTATCGACGATTGACTGTTGGCCCAACAGTAAGGCCCTTCTCTAGTTCTCCTACTCTTATTCGATTATCCCCCACATTGTTAAATGTTAATTGCTCTAACTGTAAAAAGGATTAAAGGAACTCTCATTATTTCCTTAATAGTTTCAATTGTTAATTGCTCTAAAGTCTAAATGTAAAAACTAAGTTCTTCCATTCACATTTGTAAATACTATGTCGTGATTGTATAAGGTAAGTCACCATTAATAGAATCATAATTATGTTTAACTGGTATCTAGATCACCTGATAATGGCAACACTATTTCATATGTATTTTGATGCAAAGCCTAGATCTTTCTCAATTGCAGCTTTATAATGGGAAATTGGGCATATGGGATATTTAGAACTAGCTGTATACAAGTTTATAAACTTAGGTACAAACTACAATTGTTGCAATATGATAACAGGCTCGACTTTATTTTCTTGTTATTTTGTCAAGAGATCGTTTAGCTAAATAACCCTCCATATGTCCTATTCAACTGTGACATCTGAGTCTACTTTTAGTACTAGTGGTCGGGTCTTGGATAATTTTAGGAGTTCTCTATCTCCTAAAATGGTAGAAGCCCTGATATGTACACAAGACTGGCTAAGAGGCCCTAGTCAGCCAATTGYARTTGAAGAAAACATAGCTGATATTGAAAAGTTTGAGAAAGGTACGACARTATTTACGTATTTAGTATTTTAGTATACCTTTTCAACTTTAATATGTATATTTAYATATTAAATTTACATACTTCTATAAACGCAGACATGATGAATATGAGAATTGGAAGTTCAAGTTCTGTCAATGACCAAGAGGATTCTCTTCCGGTTCCAGCTATTGATGTAGATGATCTATAGCTAGATGATATATTGTAGAAGTGGCCACTTTGAATTTTGAAAGGTATTTTATTTCTTTGTACAAGCCATACTAGATAATATATCTCTTGTTTTTTTTATGTTACTTTATCAATTTTCCTCAATATTTCAGGACTAATGATCTAAGTGAAGAACAGATGCATTGATGTGAAGACAAGATGACCAAAGTAAGAGTTTGTGATGGGAGGTAGAGATACTATAAACAACACAACATTATGGTTACTTTTTTTTACTTGCATGACACTGGATTGGGTTGAATTTTGAATCTACCTCTTTTCATTGGCCTCTGTTTCTTTTAGACTATATGTTGTCTCTTGGTGTATAAGTGTAATTTAGTGGATTAACTTGTAAAGAAAGAATCTTTTTCCATCTATCTGACTTCGTTTAAGTGGAAGGACATTTGAACCAATTAGTGGCATATTCTTTCCTTTTTGTTTTGTACTATGATCTTTTATGCAGTAATGGTGCATCCACAAGTTTACTTGAATGTGGAAGATGGAGGCATCCACAAGTTTACTTGAATGTGGAAGATGGAGCTGCCCCACTTGGATCTAGGTTTGTCTCAAGAATCTGCCTTGTTTTTCTTTCCATTTTTGAACACATTCTGTTTAGATCATATACCTGAAGCATAAAACTAGTGTTGCTGTTTGTGGCTGTTTCTTATATGAGAAAAATTTGGGAACTTGATTATATGAGATGGACACCCGAACCCGACTCGAACCCGCCCATACCCGATTAGATCCGAACCCGACAATACCCGACCCCCGAACTGTATACTTTGGGTTGTGTCTTCTTACCCCGAAACCCGATCGGGTTGTCCATTTTCGGGTCCGATCCGATCCGACCCGACCGATGCACAGCCCTAACTGGAAGTTGTTGTGCCCAAATCTTTTGGATGAAAAAACTAGCTTAGTGATTATGATCTTCAGCTCTCAAAGATCTCTATCTACTGCGATAGCACTAGTGCCATTGCAATTGCGAACAACCTTGTTCTTCATTCGAAGACCAAACATATTGAGATCAAATATCATTTTATCAGAGATCATGTGATGAATGGTAATATTGAACTTCACTTCGTACCCACTGAGTACCAACTGGTTGACCTTTTTACAAAGCCTTTTGATGAGACAAGATTTAATATCTTATCAGCGAACTTGAGATGCTGAACACTGAAGATTAATTCCTTCAACTCTAAGCAATACTCAGTGATACATAAGTTAAATGATTTAGTGTTCTTATTTTATCACTGAACTCTTGATTAAATGTATCTTTCTTTGTAAGGTATGTATACTTATCTTCTTTTCTAAAATCTTAAAACCATCACTAAATCTTTTCCTATTCAGTGATCAAAATGTTTTAAAAAAGATGTTTCAGTGTTTCTTTCTATCAATGAACTCTTAAGTAAGTATATCTCTAAGCTATACTTGTTTTTTCTTAAAACAAAACTATCGTTGAATCTTTCCTTATTCAGTGATTAAAATGTTTTAAAGGTGAAATGATTCAGTGTTTCTTTACCACTAAACCCTTCAGTAAATGTATCTTACTTTTAAGATGTGTTTTTCTTTTCTAAAACTTCAAACTATCACTAAAATTTCTTATTCAGTGATCCTATGTTTTAAAAGAATCTTAAAACTATCACTGAACTCTTTTCATATTCAGTGATCTTTTAAGAGGAAAATGATAATGAACGRTCATATTTTTATGACGTCATTAGAAGTTTCTAAATAATGGACTATCCTTACGCGCGTGTCCTTCTGACACATGTAGTCCATTACTCTTCCACTCAATCATAGGATAATGACGTGCAAAGTTTTTCATCATTTCACATTTTTTAGAAGTGTCGTTTTTCTCTCTCTTCTTTCTCTTTCATCTCACCTATAAATATAAGACTCACCTTCTCATATTTTTCTTTACGCTTACACAACTCTCTAAAGAACCTTGCTCTCAAGAATTTGTGCAAACAAGAACTCCAAAAACTCTCCCTCGAACCAGTTTCCTTCTTTCTCTTCATGAAATAGGTTTGTTAATATATACTTTTTATTGTTATTCTTCTAAGAAACTTTGTTTGATATTTAAAAACGTTTTTCTTTTTTTAAATACAAACAAACGGGTTAAGAATCATTCTTCCTTTTGATTTTAACATAAGTTTCTAAAAACCCTAAATCTGCTTGAAAAAACCCTATTCTTCTTCTGGCTTTTTCAAAAGAAAGTGTTTCTTTCAAAACTTTGTCGTAAAGTGCCTTTCTAACGTTAATATGTGCACTTTTCTTCTTTTCTGTTCATCTTATTTTATAGAAATGACTACACCAAGTGTTAACTTCGATTTGGAAGAAATCTCTACTCGACATTCCTGCAAACAGGTCGCAATTTGCAGATGCTGCCAAGTTCCTAAGGAATTCTATACTACGACTGATCTTACCTTCAAACCAATAATGGTGAAGGACTTGCTCCAACAATTCTGGTACACCATTGAGGCAAAGGAAGTAATTGACAAAGTTGGAAACACTGTTGAAAAGATCTTCTTTACTTACAACACTATGACTGTGAGTTACAGTGTTCCTACCATCAGGACTACTCAACGTCTTCCTGTTAGAACTGAAAATCATTGTTAAATTGTATTCGTCTTGTAAGTTAAAATTGCCTATAATTGTTTTAAAGTCATCGTGTTTGACTTTTCTAGATAGTTTGACTTTGACCTTGAAGGGTTCATCTTTGACCCTGTAAATAGATTTGTTTAGTGTAAATCTTGTAATGAGCCTTATTGTAAAATTCAGTATACGTAATAGAGGTTTGACCAAATATTGAAGATTGACTTTTCCTCTCATCTCTCTCATATGTTCTTAATGCTAAATCTTAGATTCTGCCATGGATTGTTAATGAAAGCTTGAATATTGATCTTAACGGACTATCAATTGGTATCAGAGCTGGAATTGCAAGAAATCACGAAAAGAAATCATTGGATTTGAAGATTCTTGAAGAAAATTTTCTGGTTTTTAATAAATTCATCTCATGTTCATTTTTTAGTTAGTTTGATCCAAAAAAAAATTCATTTCTTTTGCTGTTTTTGTGTTTTTTACATTTCTTTTTTTGTCCAAATCTCTCAAGGTCCAACTGGATTGGACTTTCATCATTCAAAGGCACATACAGATTCAAGTTTTTCTCATCTGTTCATTTGATTCTCTATGGTTTTCATCTAAATCGCTTATGTTCTTCATTTACATCACTAAGCTTCATCCGATTTACCCTTTCTAAATCTAAATCGTCTACTTCTTGACCGGATTTGGGTTCTATTGCACGCTTCTCTTACGATTTCAAGTCCTCAATCGAAGAACTGCTTTCTGTGTAAATCAAAGAACAACCTTTCATCAATCAAGAAATCGCAGACCTGTTAGTCATCGCACAAGTTATCTTTTTCACTCGAATTCATCTTTATCGCAGTTGCCCTACCTAAATCGCTCAAAGGTTTTATTGATTTCTATTCAAATCGCTCAACATTTTTTATCCGATTTAAGCTGTGTTGGACAAATCGCTCAGGTGGTTTTCACAAGTTCAAGGTTCTTCGCGCAACCCGTATTTGAGTTTTGTTAAACCCCATAATTCATAATGTAAAAAGTAATGAAAAACAATAAGTGGTGAAGAACCAGAAGACCGATGAAGACAGCAAGGCAGAAACGGCTAAGTCTGGAGTATAACCAGAGGACCGATGGACGATCAAGGATGTGATGGAAAGAGCATCTCCATCGAACCTCTGGTCATCAACACTTAGAGAATTCTCCAGCAAATCATCCAGAAGCATGCAATGAAGATTTAAAGATAAGGATGATTCATCACATTATGAATGACTGTTGGAGATGACATGTCGACAGCTAGACTTCAAGTTTATGTCTAATATTTAAGCTTATCAATAGAGTAGATAAACGTTATCTGTTAATAGAAGATTAGCTAAAAAGTCTCATTAGATAGTTATCTTCTTATTAGCTTATTAGTATAAATAGGTGATTAGGCCTATTGTAAAAAGAGTTGCTTTTACGTTTTTCTAATATACAAAGTGAAATCTTTGACGCTCAAGATTGTTCTTAATTGTTCATAATTTCTTCTTGAGTGTTCTTCATTTTGTTCATTAAATCACTATAATTTGGTTATTATTAACTAGATTATTAGTGTTATTGAGATATCTGGGATCAACAATTGGTATCAGAGCCGATTGATTGATTTTCCAATCAAGACGATCAAACAAAAATCTCTCAATTTTTGATCTTCTTCCTCGTCAATACACAAAACCTTCCCTTCAAAATTCTCAATGGCCAACTGGAATTCTGCTTATAGCGTTGGCTTCCTCACCAAGCCTCCAACTCTTCAATGAGAAGAATATCCACAATGGAAGATCAGAATGGTGAATTTCTTTGAAGGAATGGACAGGAACCTCCTACGATCTGTAATGGAAGGTCCTTACATCCCACAAACTCTTGTCCCAAGAGTTCCAGGAACAAACACCACAGCTGAAATTCCTGCCTACTATATGCCCAAGGATGAGAAGAATTGGGATGAAGACGACATGGAAAGAGTAGAAACAGACAAGAAGGCCAAACGATTGATTATCATGGCCATACCCAATGAAATCTTCCGATCCCTCGACGCATGTTCCACAGCCAAGGAACTATGGGATGAACTGGCAAGCCAACTGGAAGGAGGAGCAAAAACTAGAAAAAATCGTAGAGCACAATGTCTCAATGAATACAATAATTTCAAGGCCCTTCCTGATGAACCAATACAGAAGACGTATGATCGTTTTAACACATTGATCAATCAATGTCGTCGAAATGACATCTCCAGAACTAAGGAAGAAAACAACGTTTTTATTCCTAAAAAGTCTGGGCGATGAATGGACTCAGCTGTCTATGTCCTTTCAAGCAGGCTAGGACCTAGACAGCTGGTCACTTCATGATCTGTATGGAACGCTTGCAGCACAAGAGAATGACATAATGAAAAGGAAGGTTTCCATTGGTGGATCTCTTGCCCTTGCTGCCGATGAAAAAGAAAAATCAAGGTCTTCTACCAAAGAACATAAAAAGAAAGGCAAGAAAGCATTGGTAGTATAATCAGAATCTGAAGAAGAAACTTCTGAATCAAATGATGAAATTAAAGCTTTTGCCAAATCTTTGGCCTTGATCACAAAGCAGTTCCAGAGAAAGTTCATCAAGAAACCCTATGAACGAAAAGAGTTCAAAAGGGAAAGGTACCAGTCATCATACGAAAGGAAGCCATCCAAATTTCATAAGAGGGAAAATAGAAGAGATGGGAGAGAAGAAAGAGAAGAAAGAAGAGAAGATAAAAGAGACGAGAKGAAAGAAGACAAGGATGGAAGGAAGAATGACCTTCGATGCTTTAGATGTGGAAAGTTCGGTCATTTCTCTAAAGAATGCCGAGGACGATTGGTAAAGGATGCTGATTATTACAAGAACAAATACAAATATACTTCCAGAGAGCGAAGCCGGATGGCTGAAAAAGAAAATTGGGTGTCCGATTCTTCATCAGACGATGAAGACAAAGCACTCATATGTCTAATGGCCACGTCCAACGCAGAATCCGCCTACAACTCTGATGACCAGATATGTGAGTCTACCTCCAATGAAACCAACTCTGCCCCATCGGAGCTAGAGTTAAGGGTAATAAAACTTTCCGAAGATTTCTTGAAATTAAAAGAGAAATTAAATTTTGAAAAATTCGAAAGGATAAAAGCGAAAAAAGAAGCAAGTTTCTACAAAAGAGAAACTGACCTTCTAATCGAAGAAAAAGCTGAACTTGTAAAGGAAAAGACTCGCATAAGAACTGTTAAGAAATCAGAGGAAGATAAACTTCTGGAATTAAACAAACGAATAACTAAGGACCTAGAAAAGAAAACAAAGGCCTTAAAGGAATCCGAGGCAGA
>NC_037544.1:8660191-8661148 GCF_001531365.2 Cynara cardunculus var. scolymus
TTTCAAGACAGGATTTTGAAAATGTGGTATACGAGAACAATACAAGTAAGAATTCTGACGGAAGAAATGACACCTCTAAATCAGAAACCAATGGAAACACTATGGTTCAACCAGAATCTCTGATTGTCAATTCCTCTCCATCAGCAAGTACTGTTGATGAAAAAGAGAATCCAAAAGAGGAACCATCAGCTGATGAATCGATGAACAACATAAGTAAAATTGAAAGTTCATCGAAGTCAGAATCGATGAAACCTCAAGTAGATTACTCTAAAGCATCAACCTCTGAACCCACATCTTCCAATTCAATCCATGTTAATTTTGATTTTGAGAAATCAACAAGAGATTTTCTTGATTCTGAATCTGAAGAAGAGATAATTTGTGAATCACAAAAAATCATTGAGGATAAGAAACATCAAAACTTAAAAACCTCAATGAAATCTGGTATTCCTTCATCGATGAAAACTTCAGACAAAGAAAACAGAAAACTAAAAGATAGTAACTCTACCAAAGCTAATTTAAAAGGCCCTAGTACATCCTTCAGGTTCATCAAGTTTACTCATGAGCAAAAACAGAAGTGGCTTGCCTCTGAAAACTTTGACCACCACTTTTCTTTCCATCCAGCTGAAGAAAAGCAGACCTTCCTCAGGAGAACAGAAGTAAAATCAAAGACCTCTTCAAAATAAAAAATCTGAACTAGATAGGAAGTTTGTAAAAACATCCGATGCTAGGACATAATTTACTCCTTGATTTACTTCTTTGCTTTCATCGAATAAAAAGAACATTAGACATACAAATCCAAAGCATCATTATTGTCAATGTTTAATTCTTTTACAAAACCTGTGGAATCACATGTTAACACATCACTGTCCCTTTTCACAACACGTTTATCGATACAAAGTTAAAACAAATGAAAACGTGAAAAAGCCCAAACCCAAGGGCAAGGGAAAGGCAAATAAA
>NC_037544.1:8662169-8663131 GCF_001531365.2 Cynara cardunculus var. scolymus
CCAAAATCGATCAATCATTAACAAGAGACATCAGAAGACACCTTATGAGCTAATCAACCACATAAGACCAAATGTAAAATATTTTCATATCTTTGGGTGTAAATGCTTTGTACTCAACGATAGAGAATATCTTGGCAAGTTTGACAAGAAAGTTGATGAAAGAATCTTTCTGGGCTACTCTCAAACCGCCAAAGCCTACAGAGTCTACATCAAAAGGACAAAGATCATTATCGAAAGCATCAATGTGTCCTTTGATGATTGCACAACAATGACTTCTGGCCACAACAGTTCAGAACTCGGACTTCAAAGAAGAGCATCTGATTCATCACTTGGCAAACCCAATGAATCAGAGCTAGCTCAATTATTTGAAGACATCTTCGATGAAGAAGTAATCTCTGGGAATGTGTCCACTGCAAAATCTAACTCCAGAATCGGTGAAGATCATGAAGTCTCCAATGCTAAAGGTACAACTCTTACAAAAACTCATGTTACTTCACCATCTACTTCTTCTATGTCTTCAGATCACGATCAAGATCTAGAATCTAACTCTGGACATGATCTCGTCGAGGGGGAGCAAGCAATTCCATCAGTCGATGAAGAGATGCATCCTGTTGCTCCAGAACCTCAATCAAGCATCAAATGGACAAAAGATCATCCACACCACCAAATCATTGGTGATCCAACCTCTGGTGTCAAGACGAGATCTGCCATAGCAAATGAATGTCTCTTCGCCAATTTTTGAGCATGATAAAACCGAAGAAGATTTCAGAAGCCTTACAAGATCCAAATTGGATAGATGCAATGCAAGAAGAATTACTCCAGTTTGAACGAAACAAAGTATGGTCCCTTATGCCTCTACCCAAAGGGAAGAGGGCCATAGGCACCAAGTGGGTCTTCCGGAACAAGAAGGACGAAGATGGCATCGTAATAAGGAACAAAGCCAGGCTTGTTGCCAAAGGCTA
>NC_037544.1:8664196-8676278 GCF_001531365.2 Cynara cardunculus var. scolymus
TGTGACTCCAAGAGTGCCATAGCAATCTCTGCAAATCCAGTGCAGCATTCCAAGACCAAGCACATCGATGTAAGGTACCATTTTCTGAAAGACAATGTTGAAAAAAGGTAATATAGAAATGTATTTTGTTCCAACTGAGATTCAACTTGCTGACATTTTCACAAAAACTCTTGATGCGAAAATATTTTTATTCCTAGTCAGCAAGATGGGTATGCTAAATCTCACCACTTAAAGGCATTCATTAGCTTATAACCAAAGATCTGCAATATCTCATGGTTATGCCCATAAGTGATATATCAAATTTTAGCCAGAAACTCCAAGTATCCTAAACCAGCACCTCTGGTCATAAAGACCAGAGCCTCTGGCTATTTAGACTTACTACGAACAATTTTTGGCAAACAATCTCAATCACCTTTGGAACCAGAACCAGAACCTCTGGTTATATAGACTAGAGCCTCTGGAATCCAATTCTTTGAGTCCGCATCCTATAGTGTCTCAACTTCGACTTAAGCATTCATTCATTTCATCTCCTCCTTTTTCATACTTTTTTTTCCTTTGCTTTCATAACCAGAGCCTCTGGATTAACAATCTTTGGAACCAGAGCTCCTTTGGTCTCAAAGGCTCATCCATCCCAGTCTTTCACATTCATTTCACCATTTTCCATCACTCATTTTTTTGTTTCACAACCAGAGCCTCTGGTTCTAAAGACCAGAGCCTCTGGCTTTGCTCTCTTTGGAACCAGAGCTCCTCTGGTCTCAAAGACCCTGTCTCCACTTCCACTTAACCACCTTTCATACTTTCATCATCCTTCACAACCAGAGCCTCTGGTATCCCTAATTCCTCTTATTTGTTTGAGGGGGAGTCTTTGCAAACTTCAAAATCTTTACTCATGCATCATTTGAGGGGGAGCAACAATTTCAACTTCACATTCTTCCTATGCATTTTTCATCCAGATTCTCTGGTTCTACTATCCAGAGCCTCTGGCCACCTAAATGCTACATATGTATTTAACCAGAGCTCCTCTGATTCTACACAATGGATTATCAATGCTCATCTAGAGCCTCTGATTTGTAAACCAAGGCTTCTATATCATGTAATCCAACATTACATCATGAACTCCTTCATCGATGTTAAACCAGAGCCCCTCTGGTTCCTCACCCAATGGGTCATGACCAACCAGAGCTCCTCTGGTTCCATGAAAATAATTTTCATACAAAAACTCATCTTAATTGAAAATAATTTTCAAGATTATACAAAATTGCAGCTTTTGTGACTAAAAACTATACAACATGGGTTTTTAGAAGAACAAAACTTCGTAATTAGTATTAATCTTACAATTAGATGAGATTTTTAAATTCAAATTATTTTTGGGTTACGTATTCATCAAGTTATTATTTTGAATAATTTTTATTCAAATAATTTCTAACGTCATCATAACCACGCGCCTGACACCCTCAACAGTCTGTTCCCAACATACCCTTTTAACCTTTCCCCCTCCTTTACCCCGTATTGACAAATGTCCTACTATATTAAATGCACGTACTATCAAGACGGCTCACGTTCTTCAAATCAAATCGTCACAAACAAAACCGCCAAAACTTTTTATGATTATTGTATTTTAATAATCAAGAAACGTTTCCCTTCCACCCCCACCCCAACCCCTCCCCATATTCCCGCCTATATATACCTTTCTTCTTCCTCCATCTTCTTTTTACGCTTACATAAACCTGAAACTACACTCTGACGAACTACAAACCTGCAACTTCTTCAAACCTGCAAAAATGGCATCCTCCGCCTCTCATGACTCAAACAATAATGATAGCAGAATCCACTCTACCGGAGCCGACAGTCGTGCTATCGTCTTCCTACCAATGAGGCCAAACAATCATGCTATCAAACTCCGAACCACTTCGTTTGACGAACGTTTTGCTATTATTATTGAGTTTTACAAGCACAACATTCTTCTTCCCGCTCTCACTCTTGCTGATCCAGGCGTACGCATAAAGTACGTCCAACAATATTGGCAAACCTGTGAGTTTGATCAAGACAGCGACGGTATAATGGGGGACATGGACGCCCCTAACGATATGATTTGCTCGCTCAAAATATTGTGGGCTAAGGTTTCTCGGATTCTGTGCATTCCCACGCGCAAGGAACTTGGAATTGCACAATTTGACGAACCACCAACCACCGACGACATTCTCCGGTTCGTGAAGATGTTAGGTTACAACCGTGACCTACCAACGTATCGAATTTCAAACGTCAATTCCTTCCACCGATGTGGAATATGTTTTTCTCCATTATGAACATATCCCTTACATGCAAGCTGGACTCATTGGACCAAGGGAATATAAACATCATGACAATCATGTACGTGCTTTTCTTCAATCTGAACCTCGACTACGCCTTCCTCATCTATAACGAGATTCTTTCGGCAGTGGTTAAGAAGTCTAAACTCCAAGATGCTGGTAAGCCTCTTCCTGCTGTTCTCTTCCCTCGCTTCCTCACCCTCTTCATTGGGGACGTAATGAGGAAGCATGGCCTACCAGCCAAGGAGCCGTTCACGCCCGTCTACAAGATGCATGGTCATCGCCCAACCCTCTCAAAGAAGGGTTATACCATCAACCGTCCTGTCCCCAGGGCTATGCTCAATGTCATACCATCGACATCTGAGATACGCCAGAACTATGAACGCTCCATGCTATCCCATGAACCGAGGGCAGCTACCCCAAAGCAATTAGAGCCGTCTCATGAATCCAACGAGGGGGCACATGAGTCATCATCATCGGATGATGAATATGATGATGATGATGATGTTACTCATCGTGCCTCCCCCGGCCCTACTCATAAAATTCTTCAACCCATTTCCCAAAGGGCAACCACATCCTCTACCCCTGGCGATCAAAGCCATAGGGGTATTGAAATAGGACGCCCCAGTCCACTCCTAACCCAAACCAGCCATCCAGTGGCCATCCTTCGGGCCTCGGGAGATGTATCAGCCAAGGATCCACATTCTTCATCACCCCTCTCCCATCATACACACAGAAGCATGTGTTGCTTCTGACATTGAACCCCATGATCGTTCAAAGAGATATTCCTTTCATGCACCTCTCCCTTCGATATTTGATCTACCGAAGGGGACACACATTCGTTTCACTTACTCGGCCTCTAAAGCCGAGGAAGAGGAAGCGGATGTCGCAACATCACGAGATAGCTCCTCAATTGAGGGCTATCAAGGACACGATGGAGGTCCTTCAAGGCCCACCTTCTCACAAAGCCAAGAAGGCGCCTTCGGAGCAGAGGCACAACCTGCAGCATCTGTTGCTGTTGGGGTTACCCCACATGCTGATTTGGTCACAAAGGCTGAGTTCTAAGCCTTTGTCAATACAGTGATGCGGTCCTTGGAAGACCTTAAACTCATCATGCAAGGGATTGTAGACAACCAACCCTCCACCAATACCTCTGACCTCCAGCAATCTCTTGCAATCCTACAACACCACCTCACCCAAATCGAAACCCAGACGCAAGCCAACACCACCCGATTACAAATGCTCCAACAAACCATTACCCAACACTATAACACCACTTCCTCCCTAGCCACCCAACGAAACCAACTCATCATCCAGTCCATCGCAACCCTCACGGCCCAGACAACTGAGGCCGATGAGAACCTTACCTACATTATCACCTAACTCCAAACCATCCTTCGAAACCTTCACTCCCTACCTACAACCATCACCTCCCAAATCCCTCACCAAACCCCACAACCATCCACCACCTCTATCGATGATACCCTAGCCAATCTTACCCAACAAGTGGCCTCCATCCAAGACACAAGTGGCCTCCATCCAAGACACCCTCACCCAACTTCCCGTAGCTATCCTCGCCCAAATCCCCTAGCCCACTCCTCAACCACCACCTTCCTCTGCAGGTCCATCCTTTGATGAAGCCTTATCCTCTTTCACTGCAGAGGTGAGAGACCTTATCACCAACCTTCATATCCCCCCACACACATCCACCACCACCTCCATGCCACCACCAGCCTCATCCTCCACCACAGAGTTCGCCACAAGAGCTGACTTACGAGCTCTGTCGAGGGCGCTGGTCTCTTTTTTCAACGAGATCAGTGCCAAATTTGTTCATCAGGCCACCCGTCCAACAATGGTTCTCTCCCAGAACCTGGCTGATGAACAACGATGCATAACTTCCCTCCTCCAAACAATGGAGGCAAATCAACGACAGACCTCCCTGAAGGCATACCTTGATACCTTCAGGAAGGAACAGAAAAAGAAGAGGACAAGAGCCTCTTGCTCAAACGGCCGCCCACGCAAGAGGCCTAGGCATGACGACCAAGACCCCGATGATCAAGGTCTTGGACCTCATGAGGGGGAGACAGAGGCCGCGGCTGCACAACAAACAGAATCCGCTGCATCACCATCACCATCACCACAAACACAACCACCACCCTCAACAGAAGGAACCCAAGCAAGGGAACCAGAGGCTCTGCCCTCTGAAGATGTACATGTACATGTTCCCTTTGCTGCAATCCCAGAGCCCATCGTGTTGAGCTCTTCAATTGATGAAGAACCTACTACCCTATCAACACAACTTAACCAACCTCTACCTTCAACACCCACATCAAACCTATCCTTAACCCCTTCACCAACACCTCGCACCACTCAACCCTTCACCTTATCTACACAACCAGAACCAATGATACTTCAACCTTCATCACCCCAACAACCACAAATCCCAACCGAATCCCATGCACCAGAAACCACCCAAGCCGAACCCAATGATCCCCAACCAACCCAACCTAAACCAACACCAACCTATACACAACCCTCAACCCAAACACCCATGGTGCATGCGAATACTCCCTCTTCATCAAGGAAACCTCCTCAGAGCTTGGTTGACGAAATTATACAGAGCATGGAGTCAATGCGGAGATGTCCTGATTTGCCGCCCAGGGAACCGATTTTGCTAGAGAACATCCATCAATACCTATACCAAGACCGCGATGACAGTTTGACCATCAACCCTCCAATCTTATCGCCTGAGTCCATGGACCTCCTACACCATAGATTCATTAGACAGAACACACAAGTACCTCAGGCTGTCTTTTCGAATGATGGGATAAGAAGGGTCATTGATCTGAAAATAAGGACATTTGCCAACCGAGCCATCCGATACATCGAGTTCACTGTGGAGAGAGCACATGGGCAAGTTTGCGTGTTCAACGAAAACGACCTCATTAACCTCAACCCATATGACTTGATTGAGTTATATGCATACACGGCTCAGAGGCAAGACCACGGCATCAGATATGGAATGGCAAACCGAGCGGTGGTAAAAACGATGGAAACCCTGGTGAACAACAGAGCCAAGAGCGATTTTGAAATTGCTCTTCGGCTAGGCATTGAAAGACTCTCCTGCACCCCTCCAAACGAAGACTTCCAAGGCCTGCAGGAGAAACGGTCTGCCTCAGTTCTAATTCAACCCGAACTTGGACTCGTTTACAAGAATGAGTTCGGCGTTAAAAAGTTATTTAGACTAACTGAGGCCTTCAAGTATTCATCGGATACACTTGAATGGTTTCAGAAAGTCACCAGAGTTAGATTAGGCAGAAACCACGTGCCAAGAGAAGAAGGGAGTCGGCTCATTCACGAGATATGGACAGTCATCGGATATCAAAGACTGCTCATGCGCTTCAGAAAAATATATTCAGGTAGCTCGTGATGAGTTGTATTTTTGTTTTTCCTTAATGTCTTTTGATTATGGTACTGTATGAATTTCATCATCCAATGAAAATTTAGAATCTGATGTTTTTCTATTAGATTAGTCTCTGTTCATCACAAATGTTTCTAGATTAGTATATGTTTGTTTTTTCATTACTTAGGGGGAGATTGTTAAACCCCATAATTCATAATGTAAAAAGTAATGAAAAACAATAAGTGATGAAGAACAAGAAGACCGATGAAGACATCAAGGCAGAAACGGTAAGTCTGGAGTACAACCAGAGGACCGATGGACGATCAAGGATGCGATGGAAAGAGCATCTCCATCGAACCTCTGGTCATCAAAACTTAGAGAATTCTCCAGCAAATCATCCAGAAGCATGCAATGAAGATTTAAAGATAAGGATGATTCATCACATTATGAATGACAGCTGGAGATGACATGTCGACAGCTAGACTTCAAGTTTATGTCTAATATTTAAGCTTATCAATAGAGTAGATAAACGTTATCCGTTAATAGAAGATTAGCTAAAAAGTCTCATTAGATAGTTATCTTCTTATTAGCTTATTAGTATAAATAGGTGATTAGGCCTATTGTAAAAAGAGTCGATTTTACGTTTTTCTAATATACAAAGTGAAATCTTTGACGCTCAAGATTGTTCTTATTTGTTCATAATTTCTTCTTGAGTCTTCTTCATTTTGTTCATTAAATCACTATATTTTGGTTAATAATTAACTAGATTATTAGTGTTATTGAGAGATCTGGGATCAACAAGTTTCCCGCACATCACTGTCCGAATTTGCTACTTCGATAATTGAAGTTAAGTGTTAAATTGGTATTTGGTGTTTATCGATCAGTATCGAATCTGATTTCATCTTTCTTCGCTCACAGTGCTTGTTGATTTTGAGTTTGTTGGTGTTTATCATAAATCGCTCAAGTGTTTAAATCGCCTGGCTCATTATCCTATTTAAGTAAATCGCTCAAGAGTTAGGATTTAGTTAAAATCACAAGGTTGAGTGGGTTAAACGGATTACTAAATTGCTTGAGTGAGTTGAACGGATTCTTCAACATCGCATAAGGTTCATACGGTTTAGAACTATCATACCAGCCTAAGTGTTTTTGATCTAAACCGCTTGATACTGTGACCGGATTTAGAATTAATCGATTGATAATGTGACCGGACTTTGACTAAATCGATTGACAGTGTTACCGGACTCAGACTAAACCGCTTGATAGTGTGTCCGGATTTAGTCTAAACCACTCGACAGCTTGTCCGATCTTGCCTTCAACGCTCGTGGCTTTATCCGGATTTAATTAAATCGCTTGTGACTTGTGTTAATCGCTCAAGAGTTTTCTCCGGATTCATCTCTTGGATAATTCCTTAGTCACATTTTTGTGTATTTCCGTATTCTAATCCGGACAGTGCATTGTCCGGACTTGACTTCTTGGCCAAAGTCTTGATCCTCGGCAATCCTTCTGTCCTAATTAGACTCACCCGAATTATCTTGGTCGCGATTTGGTTCATTCCCGCATCCTTATCCAGAAGCTGTCTTGTCCGGATTTCATTCTTACTCGGCCAGCTACTTGTTTCCTCATGTAATTTTGTGTGCGGATTGTCCGTTATCAGTTTTTGTCCCTCTCTTGGGTAAATTTTGTTTTCTTGGCAAATTTTACTGTTTTTTTATCTGGTCTTCACGTTTTATCCGTATTTCATCAAATTTAGTGATTTTGAGAAATTTGGACTATTTTGTATTGTTTTTGAACTGTTTGAGAATTCTTGAACTATTTTGCGTCTCGTAAACTGTTTCTTATCAGTTTTAACTGTTTTTGATTGTTTTTAACTATTTTCAATATTTTTGACTGTTTTTACTGACTTTTGACGGTTTTTGTTGTTTTTCTGTTTTCTCATCAGTTTTTGTATTTTCTATTTTGTTTTTTTAGTTTAAAGTGTTTTTGATTTTTTTAATTGATTTCAACGCATTAGATCTTTGATCAATCTGATTTTAAAATGGCAGTTTCGTTTTAGAAGGAGAATGTGAATTTGAGAATTAAAATCTCTAAGTTGGAAAAGAGAGTAGAGGACTACAAAGTTAAATACATTAATATGTTTGATGAAAATTTTGCAGATAAGGAATTTATTAAGGATTTGCAAAAAGAAAATAAAACTTTGAGAGAAAAAAACTGAAGAAAATGTATCAGTAAACGTTAATGAACTTGAGAAAGTTTTGGATACAGTAAGAAAAGAGTGTGAAGTAGAATTGAAAACTTGGAGTTAATCTAACAAAGATCTATTTGACAAACTCCAAAAAGTCCAGAGTGAACTTAATGTTGAGAGAACATCTCCAAGGAATTATAATGAGACTGAGACTGATCTGAGTGAGTTAAAGAAGTTTTTGAATTTAGAGAAGGAAAAAGTTCAAGAGGCTGAGAAAAGTTTGAATTTTGAGAGAATAGAGTTTGAGAAAGAGAAGAAGAGATTTTTTGAAGAAGAGAAAAGATTTGGTGCTGAACGTGTATCTTATGAAAATAAGATAAACTCCCTCGAGCTGAATGCCAAAATGCTGTTAAAGCAAATCTCAGATTTTGAGCAGCTGACTATCTTGGAATGAGCCAAGATAAATAAAGAGAAGAATGACATCAAAGAAGAATGTCTGAGTCAAACTCAGAAACTATCTGACAACATTGCTCTAAAGCATAAGGCTTTAGATGAAGAGAAGAAGCAATTTGCACTTGAGAAGAGAAATACCGCAAAAAAATATGCAGCTATTGCTAAAGAGGTTACTGAAAAGAAAAAATGGCTCGACATCGCTTTTGAGAATGAGAAGAGAAGCTCAGATGCAGAGAGAAGAAAGTTTAATAATAATAAGAAGAAATTTGAAATGCTTAAGAAAGAGTTAGAAGGTAAACTTTTGGATACTTCAAGAAAATTGTCTAATCTGAAGACAGAACTTGAAACTGAAATGACGATGAGAACTGAACTCAAAAATAAGTATGATTTAGTTGCTGATGAACGAGACCAGCTTTTAAAGAAAGTCAAGGACTTTTCTTGTGCTCAAAGCTCAACTGGTTCTCCTTCACAGTGTAAAACCAGCTTTTATGACTGTTCCAAATCGAACAGTTATTCAAGCAGCCCTAAATCTGCTGTTTCTAAGAACTATTTTCGTTCTTCTAATCAGTACTATCAAGGGTATGTTATCGGATCACCCAATACTCATTCAAAAGTTAAAAGCTTTTGGGTAAATAAATCTGAATCTATTTCATCTCGTACCCCTGTTGTTACTAACAATAATCTTCCTTGTTTTGTGAGATCTACTAATGATCTGATCAATCTTAGCAAGAGAAGAATTATGTGTTCAACTTGTAGAACCAATGACTTTGTCAATAGGAAAAGGTTCAACAGGTGGCATGGAGATAACAACTATCAGAACAGTTGGAAAGGTAATAACAGGTTTGATAACAATAACTGGTATGGATCTTATTCTGTTTATAATCATCCTGTTAAAAGCGCGAAAAAGAACATATCTAATAAAAATAAATGGTTTGGAAGTTATAACATCCCGCAACCTGATACTAACAAAGAAGGACCCAAGTTCATTTGGTACCAAAATCTGTCTGATCTGATTTTGCAGGTGCGTCATTACCGTGCTGATCAGAATAACATGCCAATGATGCACAAATTCAGGGGGAGGTTGTAATATGTCCAAATAAGGCTTCTGAACAACGCAGTTCAGGACCCGTGCTTTACCAAGTGTGGTTTCTAAACACTCAGTTTAGGACCATTGCTTAATATGTTTCCATTTTTTAAGTTTAACTGAAACATTTTTTAAATCTATTTTCTAGGGGGAGTCTCTAGAATTTTTGAATAAATGTTTTCGGAAAGTAATTTTTTTTAAGGAAACGAATACATTTTCTGAACAGGTATTTCCTGAGATTTTATTTGCGTAATTTCTCATCGAACATAACTCCGATACCTGTTTCAGCTATTTTTCAAACTGTTATTATCACGTCTCTTATAATAATATCATTTTCAGTGATAATACGCTCGTTAGTAATCAAATGTTGTTTTTTGATATATTTTTACTTTGATTGATATACATTCGATAATTTTTTTAAATATCAGAATTTGTAAACTCGTACTTACAGATCCTCATTCATTTTTTTCCACATACCGAATAATCTGATCGTTGTCGTATCACTCCTTTATTGATTGTGCTTAAAAGACAAATTTCTTGATCAATTTTTATCTGATCATTGTGCTTATTTGCAATAATATTTTTGATCAACTGTTGTGATCATTTGGGCATACAATGCTAAATTTAGAAGGGACTGGGTGCTTAACAGAAATACCTCCGTGGAATGTCAGAACCGACAAACCTACCCAAGAGGACAACCATATCTGAGTGAGCTTTAAACTCAAAATGGGTATGTGTGCTGAGAATAAAATGAAAAAAGAGGGGTAGTTGTTGTGAGCTAAAAGAATTGATGAGAGTTGTGTCAGGATCAAAAGAATAAACAAGATCTTGTTCCAAACATATATTGAATCAAAAGGATATATGTCCCCCCTTTCAAGTCTTTTTGATCACTAATTGAGTCTGATAAATTTGTTTAGTCCTCATAGTTTATCATGTTGAGCCTAAACAGAAGCATATGTTGCTTTATCTTTCTACCGGGTATGTGCCAAGGTTCCCTACTCATTGCTCTTCCTCCCTTTTGAGCAATGAGTATTCACAATCGTAGAAAGTCTCACCCATCCAACCCGGGATCTTGACTTTGCCATAAACTTTCGGCATGCCACACGAAGTAGTACCCGTACTATGGCATACAATTCAAGGAATAAAACAACAAGTCCGGATCCGGGAAACAAACCGATGTAACGAGATCATAATATGAAATAGACTCAAGAAACGGAATCAAAGACAAGTCAAGATTGTGTGACTCAATTGAAGACCAAAAACATTCGTATGAAAATATATGTGTTCAAAACAGTATGTAACAATTAACTATATAACTCACCGGGCAACCGTATAATACCGAAAAGCTCCAAAATGAGCTCACAAAGCGAGTCCAAGCTACCACACTAAGAATGCTTCCAAAGAATCAAAATATGTCCTAATTACCCCCTGAAGTAGATGTACAAAATCTCATAAGCAACCAATATAAGAAACTCATGTTATACACATATCCTATTTGAACACTTTACTTAGATTTCTATGTACAGCTACTGCATGCAGAACTGTTTTACCCATTTTAAACTCAAATTCATGCCTTGATCATAAAATAAGAAATAAACTACACTCAATTTCTAACTAAGGAAATTGGCCTCACCTCATTTGGATTTTCCTATGATTTTATACAGTTTTTCAAAGTCTGCACACTTTCAATGCATTCTTAAGTCGAAATCCTTATTTTCATACATTCTTATCAAACCATTTCGATCCCAAATTATTCCAACTTCTGAATCTCAACTTAATATAACATATTTGACATAAACAACCAAAATCCAACCTTTATTTTATCATTTATATTATCTCCCAAATCATTGACTTGATAAAGTCAAAGTTCATATGATGAACTTACATAAATCTTGATAATCTATTGAATCTAATGACCATTTCATGACACAAACACTAAAATGCACTCATTTTATACACTTAAGATCAAACTCATATGAAACCCTAACTCTATCTGAACATGCAATCCATATAACAAGAATATCAACCAAGAACAAGTGAAAAAATGGATTATACCTTACTTGATGATCAAATCTTTCAAAGATCTTGTAGTTCCTCTTTGATTTGAGTTGAATCAAGCCTATGTGTGTGAAAATCGTACCTTTAATGTGTGTGTGAGTTCTGGACTCAAATGACATGAAAAATGGGCCAAAAATTCCAATTTATTATGCTAAAACCCGAGTTGGGTCGATTTGACCCGACTATGTACCCATTTTGACTATCAACACTTAAAATATTCATAACTTTTAGCTCGGACCTTCGTTTTCTATGAGGTTTTCACCTACACGTTCATAAAGAGATAATATATAACATCCAACAACATATTCCAAAAATGATCTCCCAAAAAAATCAATTTTACGTATCTATTTGACGTGAAATGTAATAACCCATATAGCCCAAGTACAGATAATTCACATCATCATACTCATAATACTCAAAATAGTATTGTTACAAAACATGGACTAATAAAAACTTTCTTTAATACAAATATATGAGTAAATAAAATGCCATCAACACTAAACTTTTCCATTTCCTTTATCTTGTGAAGTATGATGATCTGCAAAACCGGTTAGTCCAACAACTGAGCGTTAGACCAAAAAGGTCTAGTGAGT
>NC_037544.1:8676443-8677723 GCF_001531365.2 Cynara cardunculus var. scolymus
GGTTACACCGCCATTACATCTCTCTCGCGGTTACACCGCCATTACATCTCTCTCGCGGTTACACTGCCATTACAAAAACACACCTTCGGTCCATCGGACCTCTGGTTTCAAACAATACTTAGAAAATATTTCGACAACCAGGACCAGAGCCCCTCTAGTCTCTCTTCCAGAGCTGCTGGTCTTCACGACCAGAGCCTCTGTTTCTAAACCACATTTAGAAAATATTTCAACATTCTGGACCAGAGCCCCTCTGGTCTCTCCTCCAGAGCTTCTGATCTTCACAACCAGAGCCTCTGGTTTAACCAACCAGACTTAGAATATAATTCGACAATCAGGACCAGAGCCCCTCTGGTCTCTCTTCCAGAGCTTCTGGTCTTCACGACGAGAGCCGCTGGTTGAACTAATCAGACTTAGAATATATTCCAACATCCTCGACCAGAGCCCTTCTGGTCTCTCTACCAGAGCCCCTCTGGTCTCTCTTCCAGAGCTTCTGGTTTCACAACCAGAGCCTCTGGTTCCAAACCATACTTAGAATATATATTTGAACATACTCGACTAGAGCACCTCTGGTCTCTCTACCAGAGCCCCTCTGGTCTCTCTTCCAGAGCTCCTCTGGTCTCTCTTCCAGAGCTTCTGGTCTTCACGACCAGAGCCTCTGGTTTAACTAACCAGACTTAACATATATTTCAACATATTCGACCAGAGCCCCTCTGGTCTCTCTACCAGAGCCCCTCTGGTCTCTCTTCCAGAGCTTCTGGTTTCACAATCAGAGCCTCTGGTTTAACTAACCAGACTTAACATATATTTCAACATATTCGACCAGAGCCCCTCTGGTCTCTCTACCAGAGCTCCTCTAGTTTCAAAAGATATGACCAACCAGAGAACCGGTCACCTCTTGTCCGATTTAGGATTAAGTCCGGACAACACTTGAACGGTTTATTGTCCATATACATATAATCCACATACATATTATATTCATAATGACCAGTTCCAAATACTACTAAATTGTATGTAAACAATTTATACTCAAAGCTTTCATACACTCACCTTAGAAATCAGATATCCTATCTTTGAATTCTCTTCTTCTTTTTCTGCCAATCCGTATGATTCACCAAGGAGTCTTTTCTAATATAAAAAGTGTTTCAAAGGTGTGCTCAACTTATTTTTCTTTCACATACACTTGCTATTTATAGTAAGTGTATGACCGCCCCTCAAAGGTCGGCTAACATAACCACGTCACCCACACCCACACACTTCTACATAAAATATTCAGATAAACA
>NC_037544.1:8677823-8679767 GCF_001531365.2 Cynara cardunculus var. scolymus
TCCGCCGGAAAAGAGGGTAATTTTGGTAGTGTTTTGGTACATAGAATGATATCATTTGGAGTCACAAAGTCGATTCTTCTTATTTCCGAGTGACACTATGTAAATCAATGTAAATAGGTTGGTTTTCTATGTCATCTCATGTTAATCTTTTTTAACACCATTTTAAACTTTTATATTATATTTTCGAATTTGGGAAGATTAACACAATTTTAAACTTTTATACTATGTTTTCGAATTTAAGAAGATTAAAATCATTTTAAACTTCTATATTATATTTTCGAATTTGGGAAGGAAAGAAAGAACGAGAAAAGAAAAGAAAAATAAAAGAAAATAAGAAAAATAAAGTTTTTTATTTGTGTTTTTAATAGAGAAGAGTGGAAGGAAAAATAATAAAATAAAAATAAATTTTGATATAATTTTTTTCTTTCCCTTTTCCTTTCCCTAAAAAAATCTCGAGAACAGAATATTTTTCTTCCCCCATTACTTTTCTCTCTTTCCTACATTAAAAAATACTCGAGAACATAGAGTTAGGGTTAAAACAAACTTTTCATGAATCATCGATTATATAAATTAAAAAACTCATGTTGGTGATAGTTTGAAATCTTATACTTCTTTTAGAGATGGAATAGTACATAAGATTTATACACTAAATATGAGATAATAAAGAACAACTATGTAAAAACAATTATAGTGTTATTATTCTAAATATAGATATAAGTTGTACCGTCTTATATGGTTGGTAATTTTTTTCAAAATATGGGGGTTTTGTTAGCTAATAACAAAAAAAATCTATCATATTCTAATATAAAAATAGAATTCATGCGAGAATGGAACAATCAAAAGAGTCGATGGGAGATAAATTATGGAGAATATATCAAAGTTTTCGAAGCAAGTAGTTTTAGACGTCGGTTTTAGATAAAAAAAACTTAGAAAAACATTAAATAATATTATATAATGAACGACGGATTAACATCTTTATGTATTTTCTTTCTCCAATATATTTAATTCATACATGTTTGGTCTTTAAAATAGTTAATGTAGTACAAAAATATTTTCTTGTCATATTAGATACTAATTTTTTATGTTTTTTATTTACTAATCTTTTTGAACTACTATTATATATATTAAAAAATTTGGACCCCTACTTTCTATGGCCCTGGGCGTACGCCCGACCTGCCCTTCCAAAGGACGGCCCTGGCTACAGAGCCCACAAGATATGAAAGAAAAGCTCGCAAAGGGCCGGATCTGATGACAGACAAACTTTGGTAGAGAGAATTTGAGGGTTATCTTGAGGTTTTTCTTTGGTTCTTGCCTTGTTGGCAAAAYGAAGAAAAGCAACTCGAAAGAAGCCCAAAATCCCGTGTCAAAAACTYGGAGACAATCGCTTATGTTTTTGTCTAGTAAGCTAAATACAATCGGTGTTTGTGTTTAGTAAGCTAAATACAATCGGTGTTGAGACTACTTACCGATTTTGTAACACCATTCCTCCCAAATCCACAACTTGACCGAGAGCATGCCGCCATCGCTTCATCTTATCATCATCACGTGGCAGCCCATCTTGATCAAACACTTGTTCAAAMCTTTCATGCGTCCTCATCTCCGAAGGATCCACATCATAAAAGATTGGAATTACGACGGGTCCAAATGCGATGATCTTGACAAGCTCGTCTAGACAACACATGGTCAGAACATAGTTCTTGGACAGAACCACAAGAGCAATCTTGGATTTCTCCAAGGTATCATGTGTTTGGATTCCAACATTTAACAAGGCTGTATGAAGGTGATCTGTAAATGATTTACCAGTGTCATGGCTATTGAAACTCAGGAACACATGACTTTGAGACATGGTCCTATTTGGGTTCTGATCAGAATGTGATCATCAACAAGTCTTCTCCTTCAATTTTCAAAACAAGAACAAGATGAATAAAGACATTGACAAGGATA
>NC_037544.1:8680076-8688373 GCF_001531365.2 Cynara cardunculus var. scolymus
TATATATATTTATATTTATATATAGACATGGGATCAAGTGAGACCAAACGTTTTTCGTAAGACCCGTAAGACCAATTCTCAACCCTTAGATTAGATCTATAATCTGAACATTCGTAATCTCAAAATTGCCACGARACTTCTCAATAATCACAAAATCGCCACCATGCAACTTTAGACCATTAGATCATTAACTTATAAAGTTGATCAATGAACATAAATTGGTCTTGCGGGTCTCACGAAAAACCCTTGGTCTCACGTGAATCCAACTTTATATATATATATATATATATATATATATATATATACATATAATATGCATTATTATTTTAGGGGAGCGATCAAATGCAAACCACTCAATTTGTACAAACCGTGCAAACTTCATTCAATCAATTATAATTTTTTATTTTGTTCATTTTTTTGTAATTATGAGAGGTTGATTAATCATTTTTATTGTGGAGGGTGTTAATAATAGATATTATCATCTTCATTATTTTAATTTTAGAGAAATATATGAAACAGTTTTATTAAAATTTCATTAAGTATTATATGAAATAATTTCATAACCATAAATGAAACAACTTCATCAAAAAAAGTATTATATGAAACAATTTCATGAATTTTTTTTATAAGATTAAACAATGAAATCGACGGATGAGAGTGGTTTGCACGGATTACACAAATGAGAGCGATTTTCATTTGATCGCTCCTCTATTATTTTATTAGGGTGTATTCTATTTATACCCGATCTTACAAAGGTATACGAGTGAGGGAGAGGTAAATGGGGTGTTTGAGATTGCTTATTTGAAACAACTTATCTTTTTCTATAAAAATACTTATCAACTTCTTTAAAAACTTCTTATTATCGGTTTGACATCGGTATAAGCTGTTTATCCAAACACTAAAAAAAAACTTATTACCGATACAACACCGAAATAAATCAATAAATTATTTTTATAAGCCATCTCGAACACCCTCTAAAAATGAAAATGGTATATAAGTATGAGTGATATGAAGAGCAAGGATGATAGCTTTTTGTAAGATATTTTTCACAAGTGGAAGGCCCTTGAATTCGTTGATACTTGATTTGATTAAAAGCACCTTTTACAGTTCAATTATTAGATTCTATGGTTGATTATTGTGCACATTGGTTGGCTACAAATATAGAAAAACCCCACTTCMGCGACAAGAACATTTATGAAATTAAAAAGAGGAATCCYTTTTGTTTAATAAAGAAGTATGGTATCGAAGCTACTTGTATTCACGTATGATGTGAAATTTGTCACAAGACAAAGGAATAGTAAATTAATATATTTTTTCATAAATTAAAAATACTCATCTTTCAAATATTAACCAAAATTATTGTGTTAATTTTGTTAACCAATCTTGACCATCGATTCTTACAATAAATGGTTGTGATTAATCATGATAAAAAATTATTTTTTGAAATTTACAATTTCAAAAAACATATGTGAACAAAGAGGAAAAATGTATTTAGGTAATTTTCTTTTTTATGTAACTCTCATATCATTAATTGGGAGTTACAAAATCAAAAAAACTCATTATTTTTGTTAATGTAAAAACCATATGAACACATCTATATATATATAAACCATTGTGTCAAATACAAATTTTTTTTGACATATATATGAACTTGGACTGCATAAAATTTTATAAGCACAATATGAACATAATAAGAATAGCTGCTAGACGAAAGAAATAAATAAAAAAACAGGTATGAACACTTGTGAACAATAGTTCATTCGTTATGAACACATTCAAGAGCGAGCCAATGCTGAGATATGCAGTTAGTGTACATATGAACACAATATGAACAACTTGTAAATAATAGTTTCTTCATTATGAACACATTCAGGAGCGAACCAATGTTGAGATATGCAGCTAGTGTACATATTAACACAATATGAACACTTGTGAACAATAGTTCATTCATCATGAACAATGAATTTATCTATAATAGCTTGAACGAAACCCAAAACTATACTACCAGGTCTCTTCTACCAATCATAAATTCAAAAACTATAGATAAAAAAATTAATATTATAAAAAAACAAGATCAATAATAAATTAACAAAAATTATAAATTCAATATTAGATGTCTTAATTCATGTCTCTACTAGAACATATATGAACACACCTGAACGTATATGAACACTAGTTGCAGTCTATGGCAGGTCAAGCATTACAAGCAGTTGATGGAGTCTAATGGTTATCAGAATTGGATTGCATAACAAATTAAGTTGACGATGAACTCATTCCATTTAAACATATTAATTGAGCTCGTAGTAATAATTAAAGAAAAAGCTACCAACACAATATGAACTATAAAAAACACAAAAASGTCATAATCAACATAATTTCGATTAAAACGAATACAATAACATATTAGTCCATTACCAATACAAACGCTTTGATTATTGTCTTCACTTCCGGAACTCGAAGTCCGATTCTCATCGTAAACCATTCTAACCTTCCCATTGTTGTCGAGTTGTTTTCCAATGGGTTTATCCATATTAGCTTGAACGATATCGAAAACTTTACTATCGGGTCTCCTTTAACAATCACAAATTCAAGAGCATTATAGATAGATAAATCAATATTATAGAAAAACAAGGTCAATAGTAAATCAATAACAATTATGAGATTTTTTGATTTTGTAACTCCCAATTAATGATATGGGAGTTATGTACAAACTAAAATTATATATTTACCCATGTCATTAAATTATGAGATGAATATAAATCTAGATAAAAGATAGATTTTCATTGGTTGAGCTTGGTTAACAAAGTTAACACAATAATCTTGGTTAACATTTGAACCAAACTCTCTCTCTCTCTCTCTCTCTCTATATATATATATATATATATATCGAGAGAGAGAGAGAAAGAGTGTGTGTGTGTGCGCGCAAGGATCTTGAGATAAGTTAAACATTTTACGAGAAGTCGAAAAGTTTCAATATTTTATATATTACTACACTTCTTTGGGTGTGTTTAATCATGTATCTATCGTCAATGAAACATATATTTAATCATATATGATTAAACTTGTGTACCATAAGTCTAATCATACATGATATTGAAACTTTTTCGTATTCTTCTAAAATGTTTAACTTGTCATTTGAATTTGCCATATATATACAATTATGTTAAATTATATATTCCATTATATTTTTAAAAATACATGTCTTTAAAGAGAAAATATATCATATGAAATATTACTAAAATTAAACAAATTATCTTTTAAGTCACTCCCAATTAGAGTAACAATCTCCAAATAGTTAATCTAGTTTAGCATGAAAAAAAATCAAATATTTAAAGCATTTTTAATAAATCCTTTAAAATGAATTAAAAAAATATAAATTTTAGGGGTTATTCCATCATATTATTCAAAACTTTTCTTCAAAACCAAGAAAGTATGAGATAATAAAATTCTCTTAATTTAAAGAACTCTAAAAAATGACTATCATGAGAGAAAAATATTTTGTTATTATATTTCAACTAATAAAAACACTTTGAGATTAAAGTTTATGAGGCATAAATAATATATTTTTTTAAATATATGGAATATAATATTAATATAACCTATGTGTAATCTTCAAAATGGAAAAATTGTTGGAGTTTGAATACATTTTTTTAGAGATTTTGAATTTTGATTATTCATTTTGGAGAAAATTTAGAGAATCTGTTGAAAATACTTTTAGAATGTGTTTTTACGTAATGTTCTTGAAATGTATAGAATTTGTCAAATGAATTAGAATTAATGAATCAAGTTTGACTAGGTGGTGGGTTGTCAAAAGATGAAATAGAATGTATCAAAGGAATTGTAAATCTATCTATTTTATACGTAGTATATAATTTGTAATGAAATGATGATAAATGACTAAAATACCCATGTTTATGATATTTTCTTACTTCCTTGTTCAAATTTGTAAATAACATATATAAAGATAAAATTAACATTACTAATTGGTGATGACAATAGTGGTGACTTGTGATGACGATGGTGGTGGTGGAGGTGGCGTCTATCCAAAGGGGAAGGGGGTTGCAACAACGAGAATAGTGACCGTGGTGAATATCAATGACAATGGATGTCGAATGAGAAGAAAAACCAGAAAATCAAATAATGGGAAAGATTATTTTTGCACATTGTGAACAATAGCATATCAATGTCTTCAAATTAGTTTATGTGTTCATTATGCATATTGTGAACAAGAAAGTATCAAATATATGCACTTAAATTATGGGTTTATTGTGTACACCATGAACCTTATTTGAGAATAGGAACTTATTTTATCATCTATTCATTATGTGTTTATGTTAAGAAACATGTCAATGCTTAGGTTTAGTGTTTATTGTGCAACTATGAACATGAATATGAACATGTCATTGAGTTTAAAATACATTTATGGAAACATGTCGTTTTATAGAAACTTGTCCTTGTGAACAAGAATATAATAATTGTCGGAATCATCTTTCGATAAATTGCATCAGCTTACCTTACCAGCCTTCGACCTTACCTTCTAATAAATCAACACCATCTTTGTCAGAGTTACCAATATGCTGCCAATTCACGTTTACAGGTAGAGTAGAATTTGCTTTGATTGAAACTGTGAAACAAGAAATATTTTGTTCCTTCAAAAATATGAGAGTGATGTAATCGGATTAAGGTTGATTCGATAAACATAGCATGTTTGAAATTTTCAAATATAGTAACTGGATGAGATATTTAAGGAAAATAATAATGTGATCTTTAAATGGAAATTTTAAATTACCAATGTGTCATTTTAATATTTGTAACACCCCCAAATCCATACATTGCATTTAACACATATTTTATATATAGAATACATGTTTTCCCCACATAGGTCCTTGATACAAGAGTCTAATGTAAAATACGCAACCCAAAAATTCCAAAAGTACATGTTCTTGCATCCTATCATCTATGCTTCCAAAACAACTAAGCACATAGGAAAGTAATTCAAATAATGCTCTTTCCCTTATTATCTTTACCTGCACACATATTTTTGAAAACACGAAATGAGGGTTAGACATGAATGTCTAGTGAGGTTCCCTTTTTATGTAATGCAGGGTGAAGGTCACCAAAACATTTATCAAATAATCATTTCACAACATGCGGAATAAAATCAGATTCTGTTTTGGTCCATCGAACCTTTGGTTCCAAACTACACTTGGAATATATTTCAATAACTAGGACCAGAGCCCCTCTAGTCTCTCTTCCAGAGCTTCTGGTTCCTCGACCAGAGCCTCTGGTTGTACTAACCAGACTTGGAATATATTTCAATAACTAGGACCAGAGCCCCTCTGGTCTCTCTTCCAGAGCTTCTGGTTCCTCGACCAGAACCTCTGGTTCAACGTGTAAGCCAACCAGAGCCTCTCTGGTCTGTTTTTCATAAAAAGATTCTAAGTATAAAATCATTTTCTTAAAAACTTCTAAAAATATGATTTTGACATAGAAGCTCTTATCAATAGATACAGAGCCTCTGGTCTAATTAGTACATTTAGTAAAAACTTGCTCATTCTCCAAATCAATAACCAGAATCCTCTGGTCCAATAATGAGGACCAACCAGATCCCCTCTGGTTCCTTACAAGGAACAACCAGAGCCCCTCTGATTCCTCATAAAAATGACCATTCTGTTCCAAAACACTTTTAACCAATATCGATGGCCATAAGCCAAGTTTTCCCCTTCTCAAGAACATCAATACTATTATTTCTAATAAGAACAATATCTTTGAGTTCTCAAATCACAAAAAAGTAAGGACTCAAATCAATTGTAGTCTTAAAAGACATAATAGTAAGAGCTATAATATTCACACATAATTGCCACCCTTATATCCAAAAGACACCTCTCCTTGATATGCCACCCTTATTCTAAAAGACACATCTCCTTAATATGTCACCCTTATTCCAAAAGACACCTCTCTATTATATGCCACCCTTATTTCTTCTTCAAAATCTATGAACTAGTTCGGATGAAGGACCACAGTCACAACCATCTTATCGAATCCTCATTCATAATTTTATCCATAAAATCTATAGATTAATTCCAAATGAAGACAGATCAAAATCACAATCGTCTCAAAAGAATATTCTCTATAGTCTTCAACTAACAGTTTTATCATTAAAACCTTTCAAACTCAAGAACAATCTATTCTTTCAATGATTTCCAAAAATATCATGTCCCTTTTAAATCCTGAAAATAGGATATCATTTTCAAAACTGTTTTAAAGAAGCAATCCCTTCTTTATCAGTTTTTAATACACAAATATATAACAATAACACCTTTAAACTATCAAAATAGTTTTACCATCTTTTCTTCAAGACCAATATCAAAACCCAACAGTTTATATAACAAAATATATAAAGGTTTTAGTCATCAAAAACTCACAGTGTATAATCAACAGTATTTTTAAAACTCACAGTTTATAATCAACGGTAGTTTAAAAGCTCACCTTAACAATCACAGTTTCTGCAGTTTTAAAACATACAGCAAATCACAAGTTCTTCAAACAGCTTTGAACAAGAGATTCCTTCAAGAACACTTCTCACCGCCACAACACTCTTTTTCTCTTTCAACAGATTTTTCTTCAAATGAAATGATAAGATAGTATCTTATCTTTTTATTTCTTTAAATACTCCCACCATGGCGGTGAAGATTATTTTAATTACAAAACTCATAGGCGGTGAATCCTTTATCCAATAGAAATAACCTTGGGTGGTGGGTCTATTTATCATAAAATTCATGATTTCTTAACCATGAAGGTATAAGTTTTAAATATATAATAATGTTTCCACCAGAATATCTTATCACATATATGCACCACCTCATGTATGCTTTACCCACATGCATTCATGTATAAATTACATACATATCATGCCATCTTTTCACATATATGCATGCACAATATCATGTTCACATTTCACATATATAGTTCATGCATTTCTACTTAGATATGCATATTTCACGTAATCCACATAATAAACACGTATAAATTACCTCAACCAAGGTTGTCTAAATCCTGGTTATAACATTCTTCCCCCCTTAAAAGAATTCTGTCCCGGAACTCACTTATTCAAATAACCACGGATATTGAGTTCTCATGTCAGATTCTAATTCCAAAGTTGCTTCTGAACCTTTATTAAAACGCCACCGCACTTTTACTAAACTGATCTCCTTGTTTCTCAATACTCTGGTCTTTCTGTCAGTTACTGCCTCTGGTGTCTCGATAAAACTCAGTTTATTGTCAAGTTTAATCTCAGGAAGTGGTATTGCTAAACTTGAGTCTGCCAAACATTTGCGTAGATTTGATACAAGAAAGGTGTTGTGAATTAAGCGGAGTTCTTTTGATAATTCCAACTGATAAGTTACCGGTCCAATTCTTTTGCAGATTCTGAATGGTCCAATATACCTTGGACTAAGCTTACCTTTCTTCCCAAATCTCATAACATATTTCCATGGAGATACCTTTAACATTACAAAGTCACCTACGTTAAATTCAATTGGTTTTCTTCGTTTGTCGGCATAAGTTTTCTGTCGATCTTGGGCAGTTTTGATTTTTGCTCGAATCTGGTCAATCTTTTCAGACGTTACTTGCACAATCTCGGGACCTGTCAACTGTTTTTCACCTATCTCATTCCAACACAACGACGTTAGACATTTTTTTCCATACAGGACTTCATAAGGTGCCGCTTGGATGCTGGAGTGATAACTATTATTGTAGAAAAATTCTATCAACGGAAAATGTTCTTCCCATGATCCCCCGAAGTCGATGACACAAGATCTCAACATATCTTCGAGAGTTTGGATGGTTCTTTCACTTTGTCCATCTGTTTGTGGGTGATAAGTCGTACTTAATCTAATTTGTGATCCCAAAGYTCTTTGCAGACTTTCCCAGAACTTTGAAGTAAAACGATTGTCTCTATCAGATATGATGGACAATTGAACTCCATGTCTAGTCACAATTTCTTTGATATAAATTTGAGCCAATCTTTCCAATGAATAAGTCTCTTTCATTGGTATGAAATGTGCAGACTTTGATAGACGGTCCACTATTACCCATATTGCATCATAAGCTTTTGGAGTTCGGGGTAATTTCATGATAAAGTCCATYRTAATGTGATCCCATTTCCACATCGGTATTTCCAATGATTGTAGGTTCCCATAGGGTCTCTGATGCTCTATTTTAACCTGCAAACAAGTTAAGCAACGTTCTACATATCTTGYGATGTCTTTCTTGAGACCTGGCCACCAATAAAATGC
>NC_037544.1:8689328-8692371 GCF_001531365.2 Cynara cardunculus var. scolymus
ATCAGATCCATGAAAGCTGCAAGTGCGTTAGTTAAACCAAATGGCATAACCAAGAATTCATGGTGCCCGTACCTGGTTCGGAATGCTGTTTTTGTTATATCACCTTCTTTGACTTTCAACTGATGGTATCCTGATCGCAAATCAATCTTTGAGAAGTAACTGGCTCCTACTAGTTGATCAAACAAATCATCCATCCTGGGCAATGGGTATTTGTTCTTTATGGTCAATTTGTTTAACTCTCGATAATCAATACACATATGCATAGTGCCATCTTTCTTTTTCACAAACAGAACTGGAGCTCCCCATCGTGAAGTACTTGGCCTGATAAATCCCTTGTCTGACAAATCCTTCAATTGTGTAACCAGTTCTTTTAATTCTGATGGAGCTAATCTGTATGGTGATTTTGCTACAGGTGCTGTTCCAGGTATCAAATCAATCCCAAATTCAATAACTCTATCTGGGGGTAGGTCTGACAAGTCTTCTGGAAAGACTTCAGGATATTCACTGACAACCGGAATTAATTCTTGCTTACTCTTTTCTTTCTTAGCATCAATTATGCAAGCTAAAAATCATTGGCATTTCTTTGGGATACATTTTCTGGCTTTCATCACAGATAGCAAACTGGTACGATGATCATGATGATCACCATAAATTACGACTGTCCTTCTGTCAGGTAACATAATTCTAATCATCTTTTCATTGCAAACGATGCTGGCCTTATTTTCTGCCAACCAATCCATTCCTACTACCACATCAAATTCTTTCATAGGCATGGGAAACAATCGGATGGGTAGCTCACAATCCTTGATGAGTCCAGATTTCATACAAACATGATATGATCTTCATAGATTGTGATGAACATAAAAGTAGAAAGAAGATATTCAAGAAGATGATTAGATTGGAGAGAGAGATATTACATCAGCTAATCTTGAATTCTGATTAATGACAAAAGCTTAATTACAATTACAAGGTAAATCCTATTTATGCTAGGAAATTGTAAAGGCTAAACTATTACAAGGAAACTATACTAAGGAGAAACTTGAATACAACTTTTAAGCACTAACTTGAACCCAACATTCTCTTTTCTATCTGGATCCACATGCTGTGACCAGATGATTTGTAGCTATCAATACTGGTGTAGATGTCATTGGTCAGTGCTTGCATCATGTAAGATTTGCAAAGCACATCAGCATGTGATCTCTCTTTATCTTCAGGAGTATATTGATCTTTCCGTTTAGGTAATCTCTGTGCAGGAATGCCTAATACAGAATCARCATCTACCTCTATAAAGAACTCAGCTGGACCTTCTAATAGAGATTGCATGATCAGTTCTCCTTCCTTCATTCTTTCAATAAAGTTGTGAAATCTGTCTCTCCATTGATTATAATCTTCTCGAAAAAGAACTGGTGGCTTGGTATCTGTACCAATAGCCATTGCTTCTTTTGAGCTCATCTTTTCAGTTTGTATGCAAAATAGGATCGACTGCAGTTCAAAGTTTGAATTTAAAAGATTAGTTTACAAAAATATATCTGATAAAGTGTAAACTATAATAAGCACACATTCAACACTTAGTCAATTAAGCACACAAGCACTTGTCCGGATTAGTAGTCCGCACAAGTTGTCCGGTTTACAAGTCCGGTCAAAAAGATAGACGAATTTAACACGTTATCCGGATTAATAATCCGGGCAACACATGAACATAAACCGCACAAAGATAAATCTCACAAAGTCCAAGATTTAAACCGATCAAAAGTCAAACTCTTAAAAATTCGTTCAAAAAGTCAAACTCATTAAACCGATCAAAAGAATTCAAACATAAACTGATCAAGTTCAAACAATTAAATCGATCAAATTCAAACATAAACCGATCAAGTTCAAACAATTAAATCAATCAAATTCAAACACCGTTCAAATGTATACCGTCCAAGATGTAATACGATTGTAGAAATAAACCGCTCACAAATCCAAGACTTACCAAGCGGATTCTAAACCGCACACTTACCACACGAATTTGGTTAAACCGGTCAATATCCGTTCAAGTTACAAAGTCCTTACCAGCCAAATACTTTTAAACCGCTTACTAAACCTTTCAAGTGTTACACAGTTTATCAACTAATCCGCACAAGTTATCACCAGTATACTAGCCGGATTAGCTAAACCGCACAAGAAGTCCTTCCAAGAGATGTCCGGTATTACCTATAACAAAACTCAAAACACACGGAAATTAAACCGCACAAGCTTTAACCGGATAGAGATTCAAGCAAAAACATAAAATTTCACACTTTTTACCAAAAAATGGATCAAAACATGAAAAAATATGAGTTTTTATGAACTTTTTCCAGAAAGCTAAAAATTAAATTTCGACATTTTCAGCCTTAAAACTTGTGTAAATTGCAAAATGGTGTGAATCAAAGTTGTTTGAAATACAAAACCGAAACTAGCGATACAAATTTTTATCAATAACACTCACAAATTGAACAATTTTGGCACAAAAACCAATCCGGTCAAAAAAATATTTCAAGAACAGTGAAGAATCAGATCGAAAATCTTAAAAAAAATCGTGCAAAAATGTGTAAAATGATATCTTCAAATCCAAACTGCTGCAGCTTGCTTTGATACCAATTGATGAGTCCAGATTTCATACAAACATGATATGATCTTCATAGATTGTGATGTACATAAAAGTAGAAAGAAGATATTCAAGAAGATGATTAGATTGGAGAGAGAGAGAGATATTACAACAGCTAATCTTGAATTCTGATTAATGACAAAAGCTTAATTACAATTACAAGGTAAATCCTATTTATACTAGGAAATTGTAAAGGCTAAACTATTAAAAGGAAACTACACTTAGGAGAAACTTGAATACAACTTTAAAGTACTAACTTGAACCCAACAATCCTCAATCATGATAGTGCAGTTTTTAAACATATAACTCACAAATACTTGACCGTTAGCAATATCAACTACTAACTTATCGTCAAGTGGCACAAAATTCATACGAGCACATAAGGCAAATGATGGGGATACAAACGAGAAGTTT
>NC_037544.1:8692836-8694411 GCF_001531365.2 Cynara cardunculus var. scolymus
AAATATACCTTTCCACTTTTCTAGATTCTGAGGAAATATAATGTTCTGCAAATATTGAATATTCGATGAATTTCTCTGTATATTCCCTTACAATTCTGTTTCCTTGTTCCAATTTTAGAAAGTCTTCTTCCATTTGTCTAATGGCAGCTCTTGGACAAAACTGCTCCTTGAATCTGTTGAAAAACTCTAGCCATGTCATAGTTTGCAAAATATCTGCTCTGGCTAAGGATTCTCCTTCCCACCAAAATAACGCATTTGATTTCAACTCAGAGACTGCAAATCTGACTTTATCTGTTTCTGCACATCAGATGGTATTGAATACATACTCCATCTCTTTGACCCAAAATATAGCTTTAATTGGATCTCTTTCTCCCGAGAAGGTTGGTGGTTTACAATTTAGAAACATCTTTATATCTCCTTCCCTGTTATTGAGAATTGGAACCGATGGAATAACTTCAATTCTGCCTGTTTCTATTCTGGCAGGATTCCTTAAAATAGAAGTCAAGGTTTCCCTTAGCTTTCCCATTTCTTCAGCTAATATGTCTCTTGTTACATATTCTGGGTGAGACATCCGTTCTTGATTCATATTTTCAGAGTTTGATTCTGCTTGATTCATATTAATTTCTGGATGGCTTATCTGCCTCTGGTCTGCCCCCTACCTCTGCCTCTACCTCTACCTCTGCTTCTGCCCTCAGAGGTGCCAATAGGAGCAGGATTCTTCTTCATTGGGGTGGGTGATCCTTTCTGACCTTCTTGATCTACTAGCCATCTGTAGATAACAAAGTTAAAACACATATTTTTCACATTCCCAAATATAATAAAGTGTCCAAGTTCAGTTATGTACCTATAGATTCAAAATTACATTGGCCAGATGTAATCCGAAAATACCTTACACACTGATCTCTTAACTTATTATATTTATTACATAGGTGCTAACTATGTCTGGGACCCTAATATGCAATGAAATAGTTTAAGTCTAGGTATCATGCAGGTGAATACCTAAATCCCTTAAACTCGGGCTCTGATACCATCTCTGTAACACCCCCAAATCCATACATTGCATTTAACACATATTTCATATATAGAATACATGTTTTCCCCACATAGGTCCTTGATACAAGAGTCTATAATGTAAAATACGCAACCCAAAAATTCCAAAAGTACATGTTCTTGCATCCTAGCATCTATGCTTCCAAAACAACTAAGCACATAGGAAAGTAATTCATATAATGCTCTTTCCCTTTTTATCTTTACCTGCACACATATTTTTGAAAACACGAAATGAGGGTTAGACATAAATGTCTAGTGAGGTTCCCTTTTTATGTAACGCAGGGTGAAGGACACCAAAACATTTATCAAATAATCATTTCACAACATGCGGAATAAAATCAGATTCTGTTTTGGTCCACCGAACCTTTGGTTCCAAACCACACTTGGAATATATTTCAATAACTAGGACCAGAGCCCCTTTAGTCTCTCTTTCAGAGCTTCTGGTTCCTCGACCAGAGTCTCTGGTTGTACTAACCAGACTTGGAATATATTTCAATAACTAGGACCAGAGCCCCTCTGGTCTCT
>NC_037544.1:8695021-8698544 GCF_001531365.2 Cynara cardunculus var. scolymus
TCATAGTTTTATCCATAAAATCTATAGATTAATTCCAAATAAAGACATATCAAAATCACAATCGTCTCAAAAGAATAATCTCTATAGTCTTCAACTAACAGTTTTATCATTAAAACCTTTCAAACTCAAGAACAATCTATTCTTTCAATGATTTCCAAAACATCATGTCCCTTTTAAATCCTCAAAACAGGATATCATTTTCAAAACTGTTTTAAAGAAGCAATCCCTTCTTTATCTTTCCCAAAACAATTTTTAATACACAAATATATAACAATAACACCTTTAAACTATCAAATAGTTTTACCATCTTTTCTTCAAAACCAATATCGAAACCCAGCAGTTTATATAACAAAATATATAAAGGTTTTAGTCATCAAAAACTCAGAGTGTATAATCAACAATATTTTTAAAACTCATAGTTTATAATCAACGGTAGTTTAAAAACTCACCTTAACAATCACAGTTTCTGCAGTTTTAAAACATACAGCAAATCACAAATTCTTCAAACAGCTTTGAACAAGAGATTTCTTCAAGAACACTTCTCACCGCCACAACACTCTTTTTCTCTTTCAACAGATTTTTTTTCAATTGAAATGATAAGGTAGAATCTTATCTTTTTATTTCTTTAAATACTCCCACCATGGCGGTGAAGATTATTTTAATTATAAAACTCATAGGCGGTGAATCCTTTATCCAATAGAAATAACCTTGGGTGGTGGGTTTATTTATCATAAAATTCATGATTTCTTAACCATGAAGGTATAAGTTTTTAAATATATAATAATGTTTCCACCATAATATCTTATCACATATATGCACCACCACATGTATGCTTTACCCACATGCATTCATGTATAAATTACATACATATCATGCCATCTTTTTACATATATGCATGCACAATATCGTGTTCACATTTCACATATAGAGTTCATGCATTTCTACTTAGATATGCATATTTCACGTAATCCACATAATAAACACATATAAATTACCTCAACCCAGGTTGTCTAAATCCTGGTTATAACAATATTAATTATGACGAGTTTATCATAACCATATGATCAAAACGAAGTCAATGAATTGGAAGTCTCATGGTTTCAACAATACAAGTTCTCATTATATATATGTATATATATATATATATACATATATATATATATATACATATACATATATATATATGTATATATATATGTATACATATATATATATGTATATATATGTATATGTATACATATATATACATATATATATGTATATATATATGTATATATATAGGGACCCGTTCAAGGGAGAACTAACTAGTTTGTGGTAACCGTGAGATCCAATCTCAACCACAAATCAATAGATAAATTAAGAAATTTATAATTTTGGTAATTTTTAATTAAATTTTTAATGCAAGGATATTCTAGGTATTTTCTATCCTCTCTTCTCTCTCCGTCCCCGTCTTCTGGCCACCGTCCTCCGGTGCTACCACAGTGTGATACTCAAGCACATATAAGATGCATTGTGATACCACTGTGTTACATATCTAATCGACCACACAAACGACCACTGTGTGATATCCAATCACATATAAGATGCATTGTGATACCACTGTTGTATCACTGGAGGACGGTGGCCAGAGGCCGGGGGACGGAGGCCCAGAGATGGAGAGAGAAGAGAGGAGAGAGGAGAGAAAATACCTAAAATGTCCTTGCATTAAAATTTTAGTTAAAAATTATCAAAATTAAAAATTTTCTAATTTATATATTGATTTGTGGTTGAGATTGGACCTCACAGTTACTATAAACTAAGTAGTTCTCATTTGATTAGGCCTCTATATACACACACACACACACACACACTTGGGATCATATGAGACCAAGAGTTTTTCGTGAGACCCGTAAGACCAATTCTCAACCCTTAGACTAGATCTACAATCTGACAATCTGAACCTTCATAAACATCACAAGACTTCTCAATAATCACAAAATTGCCACTTACAATTTTAGAACATTAGATCATTAGCTTATAAAGTTGATCAATGAACATAAATTAGTCTTACGGGTCGTACGAAAAACTCTTGGTCTCACGTGAGCCCAACCCTATATATATATATATATATATAGGGGCTTAATCAAATGAGAACTGATTTGTTTGTGGTAACCGTGAGATTCAATCTCAACCAATCAGTTTAATATATTAATTATTCTTTTTAAATTAATGTAAAAGGGTCTGTTAGTAAATTACTAAATTTAGATTAAATATTTAATTATTAATTCCATACGTTTCAAACTTCCAATTAATTTTGATTTTACATTCCTAAATTACCACATGAAACCATAATCTTTTGGGTAGCACATGAAACCACAATCCTTTTTTACCACAATATAACGCAACATCTTGTTTGACCTAATACACTATTGGTATTGTAACACCTTGTCCCGTATCAGTAACTACTGGAATTTGTAGCCCCTTATGACTTATTAGTTCTTGGTTGTAGGCTACCAAAGAATTCTCACCATGGGTTTAGTGGTTTGGAGGTTGTCTTGTATGGTTTGCTTCCAAAGAATTCTCACCATGGGTTTAGTGGTTTGGGTAGCACATGAAACCACAATCTTTTGGGTAGCACATGAAACCACAATCTTTTTTTACCACAATGTAACACAACATCTTGTTTTACCTAATACACTATTGGTATTGTAACACCTTGTGCCGCATCAGTAACTACTGGAATTTGTAGCCCCTTATGACTTATGAGTTCTTGGTTGTAGGCTACCAAAGAATTCTCACCATGAGTTTAGTCGTTTGGAGGTTGTCTTGTATGGTTTGTTACCAAAGAATTCTCACCATGGGTTTAGTGGTTTGGGTAGCACATGAAATGTAACACCCCCATACTCCACATTTGCAAAAAAAATACATATTTCATTACATAGAAACATGAATTACATCAAACGGTCCCACTAGTACAAGGATTGTTATATGTACAAAATCTACATATAAAAATTTCCAAAACAAATCCTGTACTACTACATGGAATACAACACGTATCTTCAAAAGCTGGAAACAGATTAGGAAAATAATCACATTTTCCCTTTCCCTTTAATATCCCCGGACCCAGCTATTCCTGCATTGCATAATTTAAAACAGAAAATGAGGGTTAGACCATACGGGTCTAGTGAGTAMATCCCYTATTTGCAAATGCAGGGTGACAAACATCAAAATATGATAATGTAATTTTGGCTTTAGAAAGATACTGCAATAAAACAATTAATGCAGTTCCCAATATCATACACAAAGAAGTATATCCAAAAATCTCACTTCTTTAAAATATCTCTAAATAGAGATTCAATATTCCCAGTATCAAAACTTTTTGAATTAAAAGACTATTCCTTTAACAGGAAATATTTAAGGCAAAACTTGCCTGATATGACAAACCATTTTCCCCTTCTCAATAACATCTAAATTATCACTTCTAAATAGGAATAATATCTTTAATTCATCAGGTCACAAAGAAATGATGATTCAAAGTTATTAA
>NC_037544.1:8699079-8701075 GCF_001531365.2 Cynara cardunculus var. scolymus
ATTTATTTTAAAAGATATAAAATAATCATTTTATTTAACATAAATAAATAAATATTTAAAAACTTATAAAATTTTCCAACATAAAGCTATCCGGACAACAAGTCCGTTCACTAAACACCCGGTTTACAAGTCCGGTCAACAACCATCCGGTTTACAACACTTGGACTAAAATCCACTTTGTCCGGACATCTAATTCGGTCAACACCCCAAATATTCATTGAACGGTTTAACACTTAGAATAATAATTCATGTTGAACAGATAACAAATCCGGTCAACAATCCGTTCAAGACTTGTCCGGTTTAAGGCTAAACCGCTCACCACTCAACCAGTTTTACCAACTTCGGTCAACAAACCGCTCAAGGTTTGTCCTGTTTAAAACTAATCCGGTCATTAAGCCGCTTAAGGCTTGTCCGGTTTAAAACAATCCGGACACTAAACCGCCTAAGGCTTGTCTGGTTTATACCCTTATCCGGTCAAGCTTTGTCCGGATAAACACTTAGACAAAATAAACAATGTTTCATTTCAAAGGAGAACAATACGAAATATGCACTTGAAACCAGTAAAATCTTTATAAAAAAAAAGTTTAGAAATCACTCACCTTAAAAGCTTTGAACACAAAACTCTTGAAATCAATTTCTTTTGAAATCCAACACTTGAAATCTTCCTCTAATATGCAATCCGGACAACACTTCTTTTAAAACACACTCTCAATTTCTCAAAATGGCAGGAACCAAATGAAGAGGTGAAGCCCCCTTTTTATACCTCCCAAAAATGGCAAGTCGGCTAAACCAACTCTTTCCCCCTTTCCACCTCATGCATACTCACATGCACCCATGTATACTCTCATGCATACACATATACATATCCATACTTCCATGCATGCATAATAATATTATATATATATATATATTCCCACACAATATATATATATATATATATATCCAACTAATTCACAAATTTTCATACCGGCATGTATCAATTATCATGCTATCACGTAATTATTAAATCAGATAATCACGTATTTAATACCTTAGGTAATAACCAGGATCTGGTTATCACATTATTCACCCCTCAAAAGAATTCCGTCCCGGAATTCCTTTATTCAAAAAGCCACGGGTATTCAATTCTCATTTTTKAYTCTAAYTCCCAGGTTGCCTCCGGTCCTTTGTGAAACTTCCACTGTACTTTAACCAGACTTATCTCTTTGTTTCTCAACACCCTGATCTTTCTGTCAATTACAGCTTCTGGTGTTTCCACAAAGTTCAATTTACTGAATAATTGAATCTCTGGCATCGGTATAGCTAAACTTGGATCGGCCAAACATTTCCGCAGATTCGACACATGATTAAACTCAATCGGCTTTCGACAATTATCTGCATAACTTTTCTGGCGATCTTGTGCAGTTTTAATTCTTTCGCGGATTTGTTCAATCTTATCAGAAGTTTCTTGAACAATTTCAGGACCTGTCAACTATTTCTCACCCACTTCATTCCAACATAACGACGTTCTGCATTTACGTCCGTACAATACTTCATATGGTGCCGTTTGGATACTGGAATGATAACTATTATTATATGCAAACTCGATCAACGACAAGTGATCTTCCCACGATCCCCCGAAATCTGTAACACAACTTCTCAACATATCTTCAAGAGTCTGAATAGTTCTTTCACTATGCCCATCAGTTTGCGGATGATAAGCTGTTCTTAATCGGATTTCCGACCCCAATGCTTTCTGTAGTCCTCCCCGGAACTTTGAAGTGAATCTACTATCTCTATCAGAGATAATGGACAATGGAACACCGTGTCTGGTAACAATTTCTTTAATGTAAATCTGCGCTAACTTTTCTAAAGAGTATGTCTCTCTGATCAGTAGAAAATGTGCAGATTTAGACAAACGATCAACAATTACCCAAATCGCATCATACCCCTTTTGAGTTCGAGGTAACTTCATAATGAAATCCATGGTAATGTGATCCCATTTCCATACAGGTAT
>NC_037544.1:8704785-8706809 GCF_001531365.2 Cynara cardunculus var. scolymus
AAAATACATATTTCATTACATAGAAACATGAATTACATCAAAAGGTCCCACTAGTACAAGGATTGTTATATGTACAAAATCTACATATAAAAATTTCCAAAACAAATCCTGTACGACTACATGGAATACAACACGTATCTTCAAAAACAGGAAACAGATTAGGAAAATAATCACATTTTCCCTTTCCCTTTAATATCCCCGGACCCAACTATTCCTGCATTGCATAATTTAAAACAGAAAATGAGGGTCAGACCATACGGGTCTAGTGAGTACATCCCTTATTTGCAAATGCAGGGTGACAAACACCAAAATATGATAATGTAATTTTGGCTTTAGAAAGATACTGCAATAAAACAATTAATGCAGTTCCCAATATCATACACAAAGAAATATATCCAAAAATCTCACTTCTTTAAAATATCTCTAAACAGAGATTCAACATTCCCAGTATCAAAACTTTTTGAATTAAAAGACTATTCCTTTAACAGGAAAGATTTAAGGCAAAACTTGCCTGATATGWCAAACCATTTTCCCYWTCTCAATAACATCTAAATTATCACTTCTAAATAGGAATAATATMTYTAATTCATCAGGTCACAAAGAAATGATGATTCAAAGTTATTAAATCCAATTTAGTAATAATAATAAGAGTTATAATAATAATATCCACATATGACAATGCCACCCTTATTCCAAGTACACCTCTCCTTGATATGCCACCCTTATTCCTCCATTAAATCAGAGTTACTTATCAGAACAGACATAAGGCACCACGTCTGAAAGTACTCATTCCCAGTTCCAAGCCAGAACAGACATAAGTCACCAMGTCTGGGGGAACTACCATTTAAAACTCACTTCCATACCAAAACAGACTTATGTCACCACGCTTGGTAGGAAGGTTTCTCAAAATATAGTTTCATACCAAAAYAGACTTACGTCACCACGCTTGGTAGAAACATTCTCAAAATCCCGTTCCAATACCAAAACAGACTTACGTCACCACGCTTGGTAGGAACATTTCCCAAAATCCCGTTCCAATACCAAAACAGACTTACGTCACCACGCTTGGTAGGAACATTTCCCAAAACTCATTCCATACCAAAACAGATTTACGTCACCACGCTTGGTAGGAATATTTCATTTATTTTAAAAGATATAAAATAATCATTTTAYTTAACATAAATAAATAAATATTTAAAAACTTATAAAATTTTCCAACATAAAGCTATCCGGACAACAAGTCCGTTCACTAAACACCCGGTTTACAAGTCCGGTCAACAACCATCCGGTTTACAACTTTAGACAAAAAGTCTACTTTGTCCGGACATCAAATCCGGTCAACACCCCAAATATTCTTTGAACGGTTTAACACTTAAAATAATAATTCATGTTGAACGGATAACAAATCCGGTCAACAATCCGTTCAAGACTTGTCCGGTTTAAGGCTAAACCGCTCACCACTCAACCGGTTTAACCAACTCCGGTCAACAAACCGCTCAAGGTTTGTCCGGTTTAAAACTAATCCGGTCATTAAGCCGCTCAAGGCTTGTCCGGTTTAAAACAATCCGGACACCAAACCGCCTAAAGCTTGTCCGGTTTATACCCTTATCCGGTCAAGCTTTGTCCGGATAAACACTTAGACAAAATAAACAATGTTTCATTTCCAAGGAGAACAATACGAAATATGCACTTGAAACCAGTAAAATCTTTATAAAAAAAAAGTTTAGAAATCACTCACCTTAAAAGCTTTGAACACAAAACTCTTGAAATCAATTTCTTTTGAAATCCAACACTTGAAATCTTCCTCTAATATGCAATCCGGACAACACTTCTTTTAAAACACACTCTCAATTTCTCAAAATGGCAGGAACCAAATGAAGAGGTGAAGCCCCCTTTTTATACCTCCCAAAAATGGCAAGTCGGCTAAACCAACTCTTTCCCCCTTTCCACCTCATGCATACTCACATGCACCCATGTATACTCTCATGCATACACATATACATATCCATACTTCCATGCATGCA
>NC_037544.1:8708104-8720309 GCF_001531365.2 Cynara cardunculus var. scolymus
TTTGAATGTTTGACTTTCTCTCTCAAACTCCTCTCATGTTCTTAGTTGTTAGATCCAGATCTGCTATGGATTCTTGAGGTATATTGAAGATTGATCATCAAAGTGACCTATCAATTGGTATTAGAGCAGGATTGTGCACGAAATCAGAAGAAGAAATCATCGATTTTGAAGATTTTTTCGAAGAAATTTCTGGATTTATTTTGTGTTCTTCGTGTTCTTAATTTTTTTTTTTAAGTTTGAACCGAATTTTTTTTGTGTTTTTGTGTTAAAAACGGGATCAAAATGTGCAGAATCACGTTGTGAATCTTTGTTATTCACAAAGATTTGTGAGTTGATCATCCGATTTCAAGATTTAGTGAAATTTTGTGATTTTAAATTTTTTTTCTTAAATTTTTTTTCATAAAAATTTCTGTTTGATCCATTTTGGCTAGTATTTTTTTTTTTTGTGTTTTTGTCTTAGTCTTGGTAAATCGCTTAACTCATCCATAGTCAGCAGCCCATTTAATTTTATTTTTTTGATTTCATCTTCATCTTCTTCGAACACAGGTTAAGCGATGTTGAGATAAACCGGACACATCTCTTTCGGATTCAAGAAGTTTGCTCATCTCTAAGTCTAAATCTCTCATCCCCTTCTCCGAAGTTAAAGAAGGAAAGTATTTGAAAAGTTAAAGAAGGAATTAGAAGGTAAATTTTTTGGATACTGCAAAGAAATTGTCTGATCTAGAAACAGAAGTTGTAACTGAATTGAACATGAGAACTGAACTGAAAAAGAAATACGATTTAGTTGATGATGAAAGAGACCAGTTATTAAAGAAAGTAAAAGACTTTTCATGTGCTAAAAGCCCAACTGGTTCTCAATCATGGTGTAAAACTAGCTTTTATGATTGTTCTAGTGTTAAATCTAACAGTTATTCTAGCAGTCCAAAATCAACTATTTCTAAGAACAATTCTCGTTCTTCAAATCAACTATTGGATCACCTAATTATTTTTCAAAAGACAAACATGTTTGGGTCAATAAAGCTGATTTTGCTTTGTCTCATAAGTCTGTTGTTACTAATAATCTTCTTTTTTTTGTGAGATCTGCTTCTGATTTGATTAATCTTAGCAAGAGAAGAATTATGTGCTCCACATGCAAAACCACATATTTTGTGAACAGGAAGAGGTACAACAGGTAGACTAACGATAATAGATTTCAGAAGAATTCGAAAGGAAACAACAGGTATGATAATAATCAGTGGTATGGATCTTATTATGTATATAATCATCCTGTTAAAAGCGCAAAAAAGAAAACATCTAATAAAAATAGATGGTTTTGCAGTTATAACATCCCACAACCTGATACTAACAAAGAAGGACCCAAGTTCGTTTGGGTACCAAAATTTATTTGATCTGATTTTGCAGGTGCGTCATTACTATGATTATAAGAGATTCATTCATATGATGCACAAATTCAGGGGGAGGTTGTAACTTGTTCAAACAAAGGCTTCTGAATATATCTGTTTAGGAACCGTGCTTTAATGATTGTGGTTTCTAAACACCAAGTTTAGGACCCGTGCTAAAAATGTTTCCAATTTTTTTTATTTTTATTTTTGAGCTGAACTGATTTATTACTAAAATCTATTTTCTAGGGGGAGTCTCTAGAAGTTTTTAAATAAATGTTTTCGGGATGTGAATTTGTTTTTGAGGAAAAGAGTACATTTTCTGAGCAGGTATTTCTTGAGATCTTACTTGCGTAATTTCTCATCGTACATAACTCCAATACCTGTTTCAGCTATTCTTCAAACTGTTATTATCACGTCTTTTATAATAATATCATTTTCGGTGATAATACGTTTGTTAGTATTCAAATGATTTTTTTTTTGTACTTTGATTTATACACATTCATTAATTCTTTGAAAATCAGAATCTGTAAATTCGTTCTTACAAATCTTCATTCATTTCTCTCGCGTACTGAATATTCTGATTTCGTAAATCACTCCTTCATTGATTGTGCTCAAAGCCAAATTTCTTGATCAATTTTTATATGATCATTGTGCTTTATTTGCAATAACATTTTGATCAATCATTGTGATCAACTGAGCATAATGCTATATTTAGGAGGGGACTGAGTGCTTAACAGAAATACCTCTATGGAATGTCAGAACTGACAAACCTACCCAAGAGGACAACCATATCTGAGTGAACTTTAGTTCAAAAAGGGTTTGTATGCTGAGATTAAAATGAAAATGAGAGGGGTAGTTGTTGTGAAATAAAAGAATTGATGAGAGTTGTGTCAGGATTAAAAGAATACAAGAAACCTGTTCCAAACTTCACAATACCGGGCATACCACATAATCTATAGTTCTCAATTCTTTCGAGACTAATATTGAAAAAGGCAAAGCCCAGGTCAATTCTTGTCACAACCCCACCAGTTACTCATTTATCTCTTAACAGATAAGTATTTCAATAACACTTGGGGCATGCAACTCACAATCTATCAGTTTTTCATTCGGAGAAAGTTGATATTGAATCAGAAGAATATATGTCCCCTCTTCAAGTCTTTTTGATCACGAATTGAGTCTGATAAATTTGTGTAGTCCACATAGTTTATCTTTTTGAGCCTAAACAGAAGCATATGTTGCTTTATCTTTCTACACTACACAGGTTTTATTTTGCAATTTATATGTTATTTTGCCGAAACATTCATTACTTTTACAAGATATCGATGATTGAATAGAAGACCTGGTGAGATGAATCTTAAAAAGTCTCATATATACAGTATATTCGTTGTACTGAATATATTTATTATACTCACTTGCCAATCTTTTTATAAGACTGAAAACAATTTCATAAGTTGAAATTGGTTGTTATCTTCCCATTCCCTTTAATCTGAAAAGATTAAACAAGTGGATTTGAAAAGATCTGCTTACAATTTTATGAATTGACAGCTTTCGCTGAAGGTTTCATTCATTCTGAAGTATGATGTAATGATTCTCATTTCATCATAAGGGGGAGTATGTGATAATGAATGAAATGTTCAATTCCGAATGATATAAGGGGAATATGTTGTAAAGATCAAGGGGGAATGACACCAAAGATCGGCAAAAGACTCAAAAGGAGTATGACTGGAGATTATTACAGAAGATTATTCTTGTGCTACAATGTGAAGATCATCCCTACAAAAGTTTACTGATAGAAATTTCTTATGAAAGAGAAAGTTTGTGAATTTTTGTCTTAAGAAGTTCATTTTTGGAGAGAATGTTAGAATCTATTTGTCTGAAGAAATTCTTTGAAGATCGCATCTTGAAGATTATATCTGAAGATTGTTGCTGATTTTGATCTACATTATCAAAAGAAAAGATCATCGCTGTTCTACATTCGAGGGGGAGAATGTTAGAAGATTTTCTCATCAAAAGATCGTCTGAAGATTTCGAAGTAAATATTGTTTTCGAAAAAGTCATAAAGTGCTTAAAGCGACAAGGATCAAATGAGATTCAAAGCACGTAAATTCTTTCAAGCCTGAATATAAAGGGGGAGAATGTTAGGACTAAAAATCAATGTTAAATTATATTCATCTTGAAAGTTAATTTTGTCTATAACTGTATAAGTCATCGTGTTTGACTTTTCTAGTGTAGTTTGACTTTGACTAGTGGGTTGAAGTTTGACCCTATATAAAGCTTTTGTTTAGTGTAATTGTAAGATGAGCTCATTGTAAAATCATATACGTAATAATAGAGGTTTGACCAAAATTTGAATGTTTGACTTTCTCTCTCAAACTCCTCTCATGTTCTTAATTGTTAGATCCAGAATTGCCATGGATTCTTGAGGTATATTGAAGATTGATCATCAAAGTGACCTATCAAAAATAATTGGAGAGGGAACCTGATAATCCAGAGTACGCCGATGCTCTGAAAGACTTCAAATCTTATGGGAGTTGGAAACCTTCAATTAAGTCGACTTGGCGATGCTGGAAGGCATGGTAAATCTGATTTTTAGATTTAGATTCAATTTGTGGTTCCTTTTGTAACATATTATACTAACCAAACCGGGTTAAAAGTATATAGAGTAACTAAGTTAACTGCATAACAAAATAATCACGGTTATAAACAACCGGATGTTAATGTACATATATATATATATATATATATTTATAACCCAAAAGTTATTATACAAAAGTGAGGTCGTCTGTAAGTTAGCCTCCAAAATCCACTTTTGGTCTCTTAACTAGGATAATTTCCTAACCTGTCTTTAGAACCTGCCATGGAATAACAAACGTGATTGAGCAATAACTCAGTGAACAAATCAACAATATGAACAATAAACAACGTAGGATAAACAATGAAATGATAAAAAGCAATTAAATATCACAAAGATATAACAAGGGGGTCTATGTAATCACCCTATTCCATGTTTCATGTTATTCAAGTTCACATAAATCACCCGCATACACTAAACCTGTTGTTCCGAAAGGAGGTATGGTCCTATAGGCATAGGTGCAGTAAGAACTAGCAGTGTGGGCACGACACCTACTAGACCTCGACTACTGTTACAACAATCCTAGTTTTGTTCGGCTCCTAGGATATCCATCCTCCTCGATGGCCGGATCAAGGCCAACGCATTCTCCATGCATACACGAGGATGCCAAAGTAATTATAGCCACCATGAAAACATCACAAGGTCGGTGCCCCCGACCAAGTGTCTAGGTAAAGAATTACAACAAACGTGATCTAACCGAATAACAAAAATAGATCAACAATCAATGAACAAGTCAATAAGGTTTGACTCTATCTAGTCGTGCCATTCTCAATTCGACCATCTCTTGGTCCTTGGACTGAGTCAATAAAACATTTATACCACATTCCATTTGCGTCTCAACATTGTTACTAAAACTCAAGAATCGGGCCAATAGTCCCTATTAGGGGCAACATACTTCGGAATACTCCTAGGACGTGCTCAACTAATAGGACACCAAATTGAATTCAACAAAAGAATGATACGATTAAAATCCAAGAAACAACATCATTGAAGTCTTTTTATACCTCAAGCTTACCATTGGGTAAATCAAATTCGAATGGAAGGACCCTTAACAATACGTCATGCCTATGTCAAGTAAATAAGAGATTCGTACTTGCATATAGCCAAGATAGTCAAAGCATGACGCCCTTATGCCTTTGTTTCCAACCTTTGCTAGTCGGATATCCTATCATGAGTAATGTACACTTAGAATTATATCATGACTACTTATGTTTGTCTAATCTCTTTATCCTATGTGTACCATTCCTTTTTTTCTTAATTAAGCTTTATTTACATCCTAATAAACTATAATTCATTGCTAGTGCTGGTTAGGGATGATATGGGTTAATCAAACAAACAAGACTTTGTAGAGGAAAAATCCATCCCCTACACATTTCAACTTTTGTCCATCTCTATTTTGGACATATATCTCATACTTACGAGCTGAATTTGGTGACACTTTCTAAATGAAAGTTGTATATATGTCTCTTAGGATTCCAATAGCACAAGATTCATATTATTTGAATCTATGACCAATTATATACGAAATTTATACAAACAATGTGAAATTCTCGAGTAGCATGAGATCAACTATTGTAATTCGGTATCTTGACACACTTAAGGACGCAATTAGCTTTCAGACTCTACATTACAGTGTAGTATACGCACTAAGATTTCTAATGGCATATCATACATTGAAGCAATGGTTAATTTTAAACAATCAACAACTTTTTGTTTCCTGTCAACAACACCAAAGTGCTATTTTAACATACCAACACTACCATTTGATTTGGTAACCATTCTAAACCATCTATTGACTAAACTAAAGTATTTACTAAGCATATAACTCAAAGACTTACAACTTCTTACTTTAAGGATGATTTTAAACTCTTCAAGATGTTGGTTTCTTCAATCTTTTCCAAACTCCAGCACCTAACAACACATACACACACACACACACACACACACTCTCTTAGTATGTGTTTTCATAAAATAACCTAGATTTCAAGATTGGAAAGCTTACCGAATCATTTAATTTCAATATCTAACTTTAATTCTTCAATATTTCATGATTTCATCAAGACTTGAGGATCAATTTGAAGGAGAAATATTTTGGTTCTAGGGTTTTTGGAGCGATGAAGGAGAAAAAAAGATCAGAAAATGATTTTATTAATTTTCAAAAATGTTTTTATATTTTCAATTTTCACTTTTAGCCCCTCAAGCTTCATGAATTGCATCTTTACAATGTTTACAAAATTCTTTTACATTTTGGTTCTAATTCTAGTTTCATTAGTCCATGTTTAATCCCTTTTATTACCATGTTTGACAATTAGTCAGATTAAAGTCCATATGTGATATGTACAAGCATACTTAGCAAAGACTAACTCCAAACACTAACTTTTCACTTAAAGTTAGTTTATAAAACTCTAGTTATTATACCTTCTTCCTTCTAATCTCGTTTTTTTGTTTTATAATCAATTTTGGGTTTTCTTGGACCTGAAACGAATTTTTTGCTTATTTTCGATAGAGACTCTCTTCTGCCGCTGGAATCATTTTTAAGGGTGAGTTGGGTTTCGTTTTTGTTATCTTTAATCTTCCCTTGGTTCAAGTTTGGGTGGTCATTCCTGATTTTGTGCAAATTTGGGGTTTTATGTTTGAAAAGTTGTTGTGATTAGACCCTAGTCTGCTATGTTAGTTTTTTTTTTTTTTTTCTAGTTTGGTCTAGATGATCCTTCCTAATTTTGGTTTTTTCTTCTAGTTGTGGATTTGAAGCCACCGTTTGGATATGCATCGGTGTTAAAGGAAATGAAGAGGGATTTGCAATGGTGTTGAAGTCACAAAAAACAGCCACATCCCCCTTTAAGAGTAGAAGTCTGTTTACAAATTTGGGGTTTTTTTGTTTTCTAAAATTGTGTTTGATTTCATTGGGTGAAATAACATATAGACGAAAATTGTCTTTGACATCATAAGGTGTGTAACACCCTCGTGCCGCGTGGTTAAAGACTGGAGATGCCACAATTGGTTTAAAAAAACAACACATTATATAAAACATAGTAGCTAATAAAATTTACAAATAGATAATTACATAACCATAGACGGAGATAACATGTCTCAAAAATATGGTCCCAAATTACCAGTATATCTACATTAGTCATCAAAAGTTAACAAAAGTATGACGTAATGAGTTATCTTCAGTATTGTCATCTCCGTAGCTCTCACCCCAAAATCCCTGCTAAGTCATGTACCTGCCGAGGACAAGAAAATCTCGACTGAGCTTAATGCTTAGTGAACGGATAATAGTAACTAAACAATGAATATGAGATAACAAGTTCAAAAGCAATTTATAAAGTTAAGTGATAAACCAAAAGAAAGTCAAAATGCCCCGAAAGCATGTCAAGGGTCCGCAGACCAAACCTCATCATGAGGACGCGTTGTTCCCAAAGGATGATCAGTCCGTTCAGGCATCAGTGAGAAAAAGGGTGTGAGAACAAAACAACAATCCTCTCTGTGGATTTAACCACGACCACAATTTATTATCCGATAACGGTTCCTAGGATCGATCCATACGCCCTCTATTCGACCGGTACATAATCAAGTCCACCTTTAAGAACTATAACAAAAAATGAGGACACCATGATCTTTTTAGCGAACATGGAAAAATCTTAATATCGGTGCCCTGAATATTGAGTCTATAGTAAAATGCTTCACAATAGATGCAATCAAGCAAGTCAAGTGATGATCCATGTTCCAAATAAGAATGTACATCATATTTCGAAAGGAAAGAAAAACTCAATACCTATTGATGAGCACAATGAGAATTTAGAAGCAATATATTCGGATTAGGAAGCCTTATACAAATGGCTATCCCCGTGTCAAGTGAAATGAAATCCGTACCTTAACCGAATTTGACAATTAACGCACGATCAAACGAAATTCACGATCAAGTTTGACTTGCCCGCTGCCTAACAAATGCATAAACGGGTTACTATTTACAAAGCATAAACACCATAACATAATTATTCTAATAAAATTACTTACTGATAGGATCGATTAACTCAGTTTTGGATATTAATCACTTACTCTGGATGATCTATTTGACAGTATTAGTGCAGCGGAAGCAACAAGAACAAGCAGAGTAATAATCAATGAAGAACACAGTTGATGAATGAAGAACACGAGAGAGAAGCTTCAAATGATTTTCAATTGATTGAAAATGTTTACAATACAATATGAAAGCACACTGAATTACAAAGGCCTAAGCTGCTATTTATACTCGTTCTTAACGGCTTTTCTGACAAGACCTAGACGTACAAATTCATCTAAGCCGTTCAAATAAAGCAGATTACAAACAGTCACGTGATAAGCACGAACAACTAACTAACCTAAGTAAAATAGTAAAGAAGTTCTTCACAGAAGATAAAACTGCAGACCCTCTGTGAGCCATCCCAGAGGCTCTGCTTGATGTGACTTGAGAGAACTTGATGTGACTTGAGAGAACTTGATGCCAGAGGATCATCTTCCAGAACCTCTGTGATAGACAACAGAGGTTCTGTCATCTTTGACTTGTACGCTTTAATTACAGAGGACCAGTTTCCAGAACCTCTGTGATAGACAACAGAGGTTATGTCACTCTAGACTTATACAATTGAACATCTTCTGTTGTTGGTCCTCTGTGGTCTTCTGTGGTAGAACCTTTTCTGTCAACACTTGCAGTATTTACTTTTTCCATACTTTTACATTAAATGAAATGAGAGCTAACAATCTCCCCCTAAGTATGAAAAAGTAAAAATTGGAAATATAAAAGCAAGAAATGACTTAATTGAAAGAAATACAAGAGGAGATAAAAGTTCATCCTCTGAAAAGAATTACATAATGAAAGGAATTACAAAACTGAAATAGAGAACTTGTGATACATAGGCCAAAAACTGGTACAGAAGGTTTATTCAACAACAGATTCTGGAAAATCATCTACTGCATATAACATATCAGCCTTGATCGTTCTGTAGAYGTTGAAGATCCATTCTCTGAAGTTGATTTGCATCTTGATCGCCTCCAAGATGCGAGACACTTCGCTCATCCTTAGATGTCCTCTTTCCACCTCTGTCGCTGCTCTTTTGAAAATCCATTCAAGCGTCTCTGTAGAGTACTTATGAGATTCTGTTGGATCATAGAACCTTAGGATTTCATCCTTATCCAAGTACACAAACCCAAAAGTGGGGTAGTGAAGAATGGAGTTTGGATGATACCTAAGTATCCAACCAGGCCTGCTGTATGGAGGGGAGATCTTTAGATCTCTTTGGACCAACCTTACCGCGAGCTCGAAGTCCTTCTGGCTGTAATATCTTACTTGTGCGCGCATGACTTCAATCAGCCTTCTGAGCGATATTGAGTAGCTTGACCTCCTCTCCATGTAGATGTTGAGAATTTTGTGCATGTAAATAACATCAARCACACAGAGGTTGTGGAGGTCAGCGTCTGTGAAGGTATACAGGTTGCCATCTTCTCTCCTTACTACATATTGAGCATAGAGCGCCTTCTTCTTTAGCAGAGTCCTTGGAGAAATCGACTCTAGGGAAGTGATCATGTGCTCTGAGAATACTTGCTCACGAGGCCTTGTTAGCTTTGAGAACTGGAATTTAGCAGCAACAGAAGGGATCCCTGTAAGTTCTGGATCGTAGGGAGGCTCTGTGTCTACTGCATAATACCTCCACACTAGAATTTCTTCTATAGTAGAAGAGGGCTCTGTTCTGACTTTTGGCATTGGAATCTTGTTCATGGATTCGAAAATTTCAGACACCCTTCCTACCATGGCGGACTCTGGCACCATGGGTTCCTCTTCTTCCAGAATTGGCCTCTGGGTTGACCCCTCTGCAAGGATGGGTTTGACGGTTCCTTGTAGAGCGTCAAACGTACCCGTGGACGTTTCTTGGACTTGTGGGAATTGTGATGAAGGACCTTCTCCTACTTTGTGAGGGATGGGGCCTCTGCCCTTCTTGGCTTGAGCCTCCGCCAGGGATGCCTTTAAAGCTTCAAGGAGCGCTGGGTTGTCTCTGTATTCCTCTTCGTTTATTGGCTGTGGAGACTCTGTACTAGACGACGACCCCTTCTGTGGTGACTCTGCAACTTTGCCTTTACCTTTGCCTTTAGGCTCTGGTGCCTTTTCCTTGCCTTTTGAGAACAAGGCAGCTGTAGAGTCCACGATCTTGACGCCTCTGGCAGGAGTCTTCTTTGGCTCTGTTTTCTTCTCAGCCTTCTTCTCCCCCTCATGACGATCACGATCATCACCTTCTTGATCGTCATGGTTCTTTTTGGCTTCTGCCTTGCATGTATCCAGGAGAGCCTTCTCCAACCTCTGCAAAATTTTAGTGGCCGCCTTCTTCATCTTCTTTATTGCCTCACTTGCTAGCTCAGGGGCGTGATTAATATCGATCTCTGTCGACCATTTCAGCTTGGAGATGCTTCTGTAGATTTCGCTTCTGAGGAGGTCACCCTCTTTCACGAGCTGTGATGTGCAGTCTCTGATCGCTATGTTGGAGGCACGAGCCTCTTTGAGCAGTTTGTCTGTGTGCTTGCACACGAGATTACCCAGAGCTTCAACCATAGCATCAATCTCTTTGCGGGTAGCTAGGTGATTGATGTTGGCCCTTGAGGACTTTGTATCAATACCGTAAGTCACCGCAGAGGAAAAATCTGCATGATTTCGTCTTTGAGAGAGGAGTAATCCGTGCATCCCGCAGAGATGAAGTCGGCAGAGAATTGGGCGGCCATTTCTGAAAGTTATGTCTTCAAGGTCTGGATGGAGGAGGGGTTGAGGCTTAGAGCTTTGAACACCTCTGTGAGATCATCCTTCTGTAGGACAGAGCTCTAAAGAGTTGAAAGAGTAGATTTGAGTTCTGCTGTTGTTGAGCTCAACTCCTTCAGAGCCTCTGTTATAGGAGAGAGGTCTTCTGTCACCGATCGGGAGATAAACAAGCTTTTCAACTCGTTTATCTTTTTGAATACTTCTGTGGCAAAGGTTTGAAGCTCCCCCTTTGTCGCATACGTATCCTAGGTACCTAAACCACCAACACATGGTGATTTAGTAGCCTCGGAGCGTGAGGCGCCCTCAGCAACTGGTATAGCATAGTCTGCTCGGGGACTTCCACCAGATCCTCGAACATCTCCTAGAGGAGAGCCTACTGGTGTTCTGTAGATTTCGTGCCCTGTAGGTTCAGAGCCTATCATGGCAGAGTGATCTAGTGGGGACAGAGGGCGTTCTAGACCCTCTGTCTCTGTGTGCCTCACTTTTGCCTCTGAAGCACGTTTTTGGTGGTCACTCGCGTGTGGAGAGGCAATGGATGCCTCTCTTGGTTCTGTCGAGTCCTTGGGCGAAGGGACTCTTGTAGTAAAACCTTCATCCTTTTGAGAGGATGGAGGAGTATTTCGTGGTTGCCCGACTATGCGTTCCACAGAGAACGAAAGAGTGTCCTCTGCGTGGGTAGGCTGGTTTGGGTTCGGCATGTGCGTGTCTTGTTCAATAGGGGATCCCTCTAGAACAGGGCCCCTAGAAGTGTGGGAGGCACTGGGAGGTGGGCTGGGTTGTGTACCTTTGGCATCTTGTTCTCCCTCACCTAGTTCTTCTTCCTCTTCTTCTTCGTCGTCTAAGACGACCTCTGTTCCCAACTTGGATAAGTCAATTGGCGCTCTGAACTCCTTTTGGATGTTGATGAGAACATCCTGAATTTGTTCTGTTGGGGAAACATCAAGAACGACTTTGTGCAATCTTCTGCGCTTAGGAGTGGTATCCTCTGCCGGGATCTTTTGTGCGACAGCCTCTGTGATTACAGGCTCTGTGACCACAGGCTCTGTTGGTTGAGCCTTCTTGGTTTTCTTCTTCTTAGGTTTTGGCAGAGGAGCACTTGGGCCTTCTTCTTCTGCAGGCCTCTTCTTCGCCTTCTTTTTCACAAAAGAGTCGGCACCCTTCTGTGTCTTCTTAAGCTTCTTGGTTGGAGGACTTGGGTTTCTAAGGATTGCCTCACTCATCTTACCAGCCTCTGCAGGCTCCTCCGTACATCCCTCAACCTTTATTTTTACGATTCTTTCGCCTAGGGGGATTCCTATTCGTGGTGGGGTCTCAGGGACCGGCTCTGGTCGCCTGAATCCACGTCTATAAGCCTTCCTGTCTTCGTGGCTAAGAAACCTGAGCATGGCTCTGGATAAGGGTCTTGGGCTT
>NC_037544.1:8720409-8721744 GCF_001531365.2 Cynara cardunculus var. scolymus
GCCATAGCAATCTCTGCGAATCCAGTACAGCATTCCAAGACCAAGCACATCGATGTAAGGTACCATTTTCTAAAAGACAATGTTGAAAAAGGTAACATAGAAATGTACTTTGTTCCAACTGAGATTCAAYTTGCTGACATTTTTACAAAAGCTCTAGATGAAAAACGTTTTTTAGTCAGCAAGATGGGTATGTTGAATCTCACCACTTAGAGGCTATTATCTTTTAACCATCGATTCTCAATATCTCATGGTTATGCCAATAAGTGATATAATAACAAAGCCATAAATTCTCTAAGTATCTTAAACCAGAGCCTCTGGTTCTAAAGACCAGAGCCTCTGGCCATATAGAATGACTTAGATTTATTGCCGAAATTTATTCTTTGCAACCAGAGCCCCTCTGGTCCTATTGGTAACCAGAGCCCCTCTGGTCCTATTGGTAACCAGAGCCCCTCTGGTTCTGAAGGCAACCAGAGCCCCTCTGTTCAAAGCATATACTTGGTATTTCTTATCAAGTACTTTTCTCCCACCCAGAGCCTCCGGTTCCCACCTTTACTTGCTATTTGTTATTCTCTTTACAGCCAGAGCCTCTAGTTCTAAAGACCAGAGCCTCTAGCTTAAGATTCTTTGAAAGCAAGTCAAACATTTCCCTTCCAACTCCCTTTTCATATCATTTTTCAACCAGAGCCTCTGGTTCTAAAGACCAGAGCCTCTGGACTCCATCCATTGCTTCACTCTTATTTTTCCTTCCCTTTTGAAACCAGAATCCCTCTGGTTCTATTCGTAACCAGAGATCCTCTTGTTCAAAGCAAAGACTTGGTAATTTCAACCAAGTCCTTTCTTTTTCTCAACCAGAGCCTCTGGTTCTAAAGACCATAGCCTCTGGATTTCAAATCCTTTGAAACCAGAGCCCCTCTAGTCCTTGCTCACTAAAATCATGTATATGACTAAGTGTTTCCATTCAACCAGAGCCTCTGCTTTCCTTCGCTTGCTATACATTCTTTTTCTCAACCAGAGCCTCTGGTTCTAAAGACCAGAGCCTCTGGCCTTAGTTTGTTTGATAGCAAGCCTTCATCATCTCATTCCATACTTCATTTTCTCATCCTTCACAACCAGAGCCTCTGGTTCTAAAGACCAGAGCCTCTGGATTCCAAGTCTTTGCAACCAGAGCTCCTCTGGTCTCAAAGACTCTTTGCTCTTCACACTTAGCCATATTTAATATCATTTTTCTTCATCCTTCACAACCAGAGCCCCTCTGGTCTCAAAGACATTCTTTTTCCATACTAAACCATTTTTTTCTTATCCATTCTTTTTCATCGCCTTTCACAACCAGCGCCT
>NC_037544.1:8722319-8757434 GCF_001531365.2 Cynara cardunculus var. scolymus
TATTAATCTTACAATTAGATGAGATTTTAATTTTTTTTGGGAAACGTCTTCACCAAGCTATTATTTGGAATGAATCTTCATTTCAAATCCTTTAGGACATCACTCCAACCACGCGCCTGACACAAAACAGGCTACACCCTTTTGCCGTTTCATCCTTTTTCCCTCCCAAACCCCAGCTTGACACGTGTCCAGATTCATTTATGGCACGTACTATCACGACGGCTCATGTTCCTCCAATCCCATCACCCAAAACCYAAACCACCACTTTTCTCATGATTATTATATTATAATAATCAAGAAACGTTTCCCTTACCACTATCACCCCCTCACCCCACCAAACTACCCTATATATATACCCTTCTTCCCCATTCTTACCTTCTTTACGCTTTCAAAAACTTCCAACACAACTCAGACGAACTTCAAACCTGCAACTTCATCAAAAATGGCTTCCTCCGCCTCCCATGAATCCGACAACAACGATAGCCGCATTCAATCTACGGGAGCAGACAGTCGGGCTATCGTCTTTCTCCCCATGAAACCCAATAATCACATGATCGAGCTCCGAAACACCCTCTATGATGACAGGTACGGGATAATGATTGAATTCTTCAAAAACTGCATTCTGGTAAACCCAAAGGTTCCACTAAAAAACGTTCAACAGTACTGGCAAAACTGCGAATTTGACGATGCCAGTCACGGTATAATGGGAGATATCGACGTACCAAACGATATGATTTGCTCAGTCAAAATTTCACGAGAAAAAATTTCCAAGGTGTTGTGCATTCCAACGAGACGAGAGCTCGAAATTGAACAATATGACGAGCTACCAGCCTCCGAGGACATTCTGAGGTTCGTGAGGATGTTAGGCTACAACAAGAAGATACGAAACATCTCGGATTTCAAAAGACAATTCCTCCCACCAATGTGGAATTTGTTCTTTTCAATCCTGAACCGGTCCCTGACATGTAAGTTAGGCTCCCTCGACCAAGGGAATTTGAAAATTATGGCGATCATGTATGGCCTCTACTTCAACTCAACATCGATTACGCCCTCCTCATCTACACCGAGATCCACGCGGCCATGCTAAAGAAGTGTAAACTTCAAGCCGCTGGAAAGCCGCTCTCTGCTGTCCTCTTCCCCTGCTTCCTTGCTCTCATAATTGGGGATGCGATGAGGAAAAATGCTCTCCTCGCAACAAAACCATACACACTGGTCTACAAGATGCACGGACATCGCCCAACTCTTTTTAAGGAAGGATATTGCATCAACAGACCACTATCAAGGGCTATGCTCACTGTCATTCCATCGACAAGTGAGATACGCCAAGCCTATGAACGCTCCATGCTGTCCCAAGCACCGAGGGCAGCTACCCCAGAGCTCTTAGAATCGTCCCCCCCTCCAAGCGAGGGAGCACAAGCATCGTCTTCATCGGATGATGAAGATGATGATGATGATGAAGCTAGTGCTTCCCCCGGCCCTCACCAACATATTTCCAAACCCACTACCCAAAGGGCAACCACATCCACTACCCCTGGCGATCAAAGCCAAAGGGGTATTGAAACAGGACGACCCAGTCCCACCCAAACCCAAGCCAGCCATCCAGAGGCCATTCTTCGGGCCTCTGGAGATGAACAAGTCGAGGAAGCACATATACCATCACCCCTCTCTCAACAGAGAGGTGATGAAGAGATAAGAGCCTTTTCGCCTCAGGGCTCGCTACTACCACGCACACACACAGAAGCATTCGTTGCTTCTGACATTGATCCCATAGATCGTTCAGAGCGATCTTCAATTCGTGCACCCCTTCCCTCGATATTTGATCTATCGAAGGGAACACACATACGATTCACTTACTCAGCCTCTGAAGCTGAGGAAGAGGAAAAGGATGTCCCAACATCACGAGATATCTCTTCTCTTGAAGGCTATCAAGGACATGATGGAAGTCCTTCACAGCCTACCTTCACACAAGGCCAAGAAGGCGCCTCAGGAACAGAGGCCCAACCTGCAGCATCTGTTGCTGCAAGGGTTACCCCATTAGCAGATCTGGTCACTAAGGCTGAGTTCCAAGCCTTTGTTGATAAAGTGATGCAGTCCTTGGATGACCTTAAACTCCTAATACAAGGGCTGGTGGAAAAACAACCCTCACCCGATACCCCTGACCTCCACCAATCCCTTGCCATCCTTCAACGCCATCTAAACCAAATCGATACCCAAACCCAAACCAACTCTTCCTGCCTACAAATCCTCCAACAAACCGTCACCCAACATCATAATACATATCCTCCCTAGCCACCCAACGCAACCAAGTCCTTATCCAATCCCTTGCCACCCTCACGGCTCAGGCAACTGAGACCGATGAAAACCTAACATATATTATTTCCCAACTACAAACCATCACTCGCCACCTTCATCAATTACCCGCCTCCATCACCTCTCAAATTCCCCAACCTTCCCAATCGTCCACTTCATCAATTAATAAAACCCTCACTACCCTCACCCACCAAATGACAACCATCCAAGACACTCTCACCCAASTACCCGCTGCCATCCTTGCCCAAATACCCCAACCCACCCCTCAACCACCTCCTCCCTCTGCAGGCCCCTCATTCGATGAAGCCTTCTCTTCCTTCACTGCAGAGGTGAGAGATCTAATCGCCAACCTCCCTATTTCCCCACCAACTTCAACATCCAACATCCCATCACAACCTACAGGCTCCACCTCCACCATCGAGTATGCCACAAAGGCAGACATGCAAGCATTGTCAAGAGCACTGGTCTCCTCTTTCAACGAGATCAGTGCAAAGTTTGTTCATCGGGCCATCCATCCAACAAGGGCTCACACTAAAACGTTGGCCGATGAACAACATCGCACAACCTCTCTCCTCAAAACAATGGAGGAGAGCCACCGACAAACGAGCCTAAGGAAGTATCTTACGTCCCTCAGGAGGGAAAAGAAGAAGAGGTCCCAAGCCTCTTGCTCAAGCAGCCGCTCGAGCAAAAGAAGACGCCACGACGACCAAGACCCCGAGGATCAAGGCCTTGGCCCTCGTGAGGGGTAGAAAGAGGCGGTGGCTGCATACACATCTCCATCTGCTGCACCACAATAACCATCACCCCAAGAAACCCAAGCAAGGGAACCAGAAGCCTCACCCTCTGATGATCAACCGCATATCCAGGTTCCCTTGGCTACAACCCCAGAGCCCATAGTGTTGAGTTCCTCAACCGATGAAGAACCAACCACCCCACAAACACAACCTCTTTCTTCTACACCAAATATAAACCTACCCTTAACCCCTTCACCAACACCCCGCATAACTCAACCTTTCATCATCTCTCTACAACCAGAGCCTATAACATCCCAACCTTCTTCACCCATACAACCAGAGCCCACTACAACCCAACCTTCTTCACCCATACAACCAAAGCCCACTACAACCCAACCTTCATAACCTCAACAACTAACAAAAACCCAAGAACATGAAACAACCCAACCAACCCAAACACAACCCGTGATGCAAGCGGATGTTCCCTCTTCCTCGAGGCATCCTCCTCAAGGCCTAGTGGATGAAATCCTTCAGCAAATGGAGTCGATAAGGAGAAGACCTCAAGTGCCACCCAGGGAACCAGTAATGATGGAGAATATCCATCAATATATGTACAATGATCGCGATGAAAGTTTGTCAACAAATCTTCCAATCCTATCGCCTGAATCAATGGACCTCCTACACCATCGTTTCGTCAGACAAACTACTCAAGATCCTCGAGTTGTCTTCTYGAAKGAARGAATAAGGAGAGTCATAGACTTAAAGATAAAATCCTTCGCCAACTGAGCTATCAAATACATTGAGTTCACCGTGGAGAGAGCCCATGGGATCATTAGCGTGTTCAACGAAAATGATCTCATTAATCTCAACCCGTACAACTTAAGCGAATTATACGCCTACACAGCTCAGAGGCAGGATCACGGCATAAGGTTTGGAATGGAAAATCGAGCGATAGTAAAGACAATGGAGTCCCTGGTAAAGCTAAGAGCCAAAACAGACTTCAAGATTGCACTAAGGCTGGGCATTGAGAGGCTATCCTGCGGTCCACCAAACGAAGAATTCCAGGGCCTGCAGGAGATACGCTCTGCCTCTGTCTTGTCTCAACTCGAACTCGGACTTGTTTACAAGAATGAGTTTGGGGTGAAAAAGTTCTTTAGAAGTTCTAAAGCCTTCAAATACTCAACCGAATCACTTGAATGGTTTCAGAGAAACACTAGAGACAGACTGGGCAGAAGCCACGTGCCGAGGGAAGTGGGAAACCATCTCATTCAAGAGATCTCAACTGTCATAAACTATAGAAGATTACTTCTACGCTTCAGAGAGATATACTCGGGTAATCCTTGATGAGATGGATTTTTTGTTTATTTTTGCCTTGATGTATATTTGCTTCCAGTTTTGTACAGAATTCATCATCCAATGAAAATTTGGAACTTGATGTTTCTTCTAGATTAGTGTCTGTTCTTCATATGTGATTATATTAGATTTTGTTATTTCATTACTTAGGGGGAGATTGTTAGATCCCATAATGCAAAATGTAAAAAGTAATGAAAAACAATAAGTGATGAAGAACCAGAAGACCGATGAAGACATCAAGGCAGAAAAGACTAAGTCTGGATCGATGGAAAGACTAACTAGAGCATCGATGGAAATACCAACCATCAGACCGATGGACCAAGTGCAACCAGCGGATCGATGGATGATGCGATGGAAAGTGTATTCATCGATACGATGGACAGACTAACACTTAGAAGATTTTCTAAGTATTCATCCAAGCATGCATTGAAGACTTGAAGATAAGGACGAAAGCGCCACGTCAATAATGACAGCTGGAGATGACGAATCAACAGYTGRAATTATAGTTTATCTTGTAAATAATGATTATCCATGTGAAAGATAAACATTATTAGTCTGCTAGAATATTTGCTAGAAAGTAGYAATAGTTAGTTATCTTAGCATTAGTTAACTAGTATAAATAGACGACTAGGTCTATTGTAAAAAGCGCGCATACGTGAGAAGTTTTACTTTGTGTTTTACGTTTTATTATTTATAAAGTAAAACCTTTGAAGCTCAAACTGTTCTTGAATATTCTTATTTTATTTTTGAGTCTTAACTTTCTTCGTAAAATCACTATAATTTGGTTATTCATAACTAGATTATAAGTGTTATTGAGAGATCTGGGATCAACATAATACTGAGAGCATATTCACTGACAAGAAAGGTGACAGAAAAAGTAAGAATAAATAAAACTCATAAGTACATGTCCCAATTACTCTTTTCATGCTCGTTTCTGTGGGACAAACCTTCTCCATGAGCAAAAATGGTTTCTTCTACGAGAGGACTTATGTGGCAGAGGAGAAACCTCAACGATCTTTGACACTTTGTTGAATAATTCATTTAGAACTTATACAATGTAATCATTATGCTTAGATTTGGATTTTTGAATCTCCTGTCGAATTTTGAGCCATTCATAGAAACCATACTGACTGAGAAAAGAAGGAAACTTAGTGACAACATCATTTGTTCTCCCAAAAGATGACCATAGAAACTAGAAGGCCACCATATTTCATTCGTCGATTGATTGTGACATTTGAGATCCTGTAAGGGACCGTTCTTGTTTTGATCCTTTATCTGCACCAATTCAGATCATAATCCTTCAGTTTCAACACCCTTTGTTTTTTCTGTTCAGCTTCTTCCAAGAGTAGGGCTTGAGCACTGGGAGGATCATTTTGCCTGAACATCCCTTTTGCATGAGCTTGATCAGCTAGGGTCTTAGCTAACTCTGTGTTGTCTTTTAGTTGTTGCTGATGTTGCTTCAGCTGTTGTTCGGCTTTTAAGGATTCCTTGTGTTCCGCTTCAGAGAGAAAGTTGAATTCACCACATCTGGAGGTATGAAGAGGAATTTTTACTCTGGATTGGTCAAGTTGACTTATAAGTTGAGCCATCCTCAAGTCTTCTTCAACCTCTGAGTACACAGGTTGTCTTGATGAATTCTTGGGAATGAGGTTGAAGGTTTCATCTTCACCTTCATCACCCTCAAAGGTTTCAAAAGAAGGAAGATGGGTTGAGAGATTGAGCGTAGCTGTTGTAGAGAGATATAGGGGTTTAGAGATAAAAGGTGGATAAAAAGAAGTTTGGCTTCTGAGGTGGAGGGTACAAACGTGGTTGAAGTGTTTGCATCCTCAGATTGGCTGAGTGCTCCAAGGAGTAGGAGAAGGTTATCTTCAGAAACTCCTTTCCTTTTGCTAGCATATGAGTGCTGGTGTGAGGATCTCTCTCTCCTTGGAAGCAGGCTCCCTGAAGGAGATCCCTTTAGTAGACTGTCTTCATATGACTTGGACGGAGAAATCATCCTCATCATTATTATTTTCATCATAATCATCACCAACATTTGAAAATGTAGAGGTGGAAGGAGGAAGGTCTTCGTGGTCAGCAGTAACCACAACATCAACATCCTTTTCAAAGGCATCAACATCCTTTTCAAAGGCTTTCTCCCCCTCTTTGTCATCATCAACGGAGAGAGGGGACGAGAAGGCAGGTTGTGGTGCGACTGCTTCATGGAGGCAAGAGCTTTTGCTTGTTGACGGTTGAGCTCATCAACCATATCCAACTGACGATGATCAATATCACTAAAGGAGGGTTCAAGGACAGGTGATGGTTGTTGTAGAAGCTGGAAAATCCGTTCAAGTAGCTCACCATGCTTGGTAAGTTGAGCTTGAACATCCTCATTATTGCTGGAGAGAGCATCAATAGCTTCAGAGTTGTGCTCGATTCCCATCTTCATGGAGTTCAGCTCAATTTTGACTTTACGAACCTTAGCTTGGAAAACAGAGAGGTCATGATCCAAGTTTTCCTTCAAGAACATTCCCTGTTGAACTTTGTCCAAACATAGAGAAGCAACTTGATATCCCCAGCCGTATCATAGGCGTCAGTCTCAGTGACTATGGTTCAGTCTCCATAGGACATGTAGAGAAAAGAGAATTTTGAGCATGAGAGAGCTCAGGGTTGGTAACAAAGAAAGAAGTGGAAAGGGTATGTGTATACCTGAGGGTTCCTCAGCAGTTTCGGAATGATTACCATTGGGGCCAAGCGTCTCGAATGCCCTATCGAGAGGATCAGTTGCATATTGCCGAGGGGAGTCGAGAAGAGCATCCTCAGTTCCTATGGTGATGGCTTCACCAATAGTGTGACAATGTTGGGAATCACACATTTAGTAATTTGAGTCAGTGAAGTGGTTAGGGTTGGTGCCACGCACACGACAACAATAAAAGATATTGTTGAAGAGGAAGGGGGTAAAGCAGATGCCTTGGGGGTAAGGAGAAGTTCAATAGATGAGACCTGTGGAGAGATCTCAGCTACCTGAGAGGGTTTCCCCTTTATGGCCTTCTTAAACCCTCTTTGAGGGATTAAGAGTGGATTTAGAGGGTGTCCTTTTTCGAGAGGATAAATAGGTAGTAGCTTGGGTAGACTTAGGGGGTTTGGCCAAAGTCATTGCTACTGAAGAAGAAGAAGAAGAAGAAGAAGAAGAAGAAGAAGAAGAAGAAGAAAAGAGAAGAGAAGAAGAATTAGCTATCCTCAGTATGGGAGAGATTAGACTAATATCTGAAAGCTTGGACTTGTGATCAAGAATCCTTGATCCAAGCCTGAATCCCGCTCAGGAACCTAGTGTAAGGAACCCCTTTTTCCCGTTGGTGCTTGTTCAACTTCAGTGCTAGGTCGTCAAAGATAAGCTGATCATAGTTAACATTGACATTTCTGCTAACTGAGCAGCCGATGTTTAGTGCCACCCTAACCAAGTATTTTTAGACCGTAGACATCCGGCTCTTCTCAATCTTGGTCAGAGACTTGTTGAGCTTTGAATAGGAGTCTTTCTTCATTGGCACCGTCTAGAAATTTGACGATAAGTTCATAGTCTAGATCGCGGGAGTAAGAAATGATCTTCGGGAGTCGTAGAGCAGTACGAACTGTTGAGTAACCAAAACTCACCTTTATGTTGTTGATCTCACAGAAGATCTTGATGATGGAGTTTCCTTCTTTTTCTTTCAAGGTCTTCACCTCGGCAGTGTACCAAAACTGTCTCATGATATCCTTCTCCATGACAGGTTGGACGGTGAGAGCATATTCGAGTACACAGTTCTTTAAGAAAGAAGTAGCATCCGCAAAATGAGGTTTGTCTGCGGGTACCTCCAATAGTGCAACATGATTGTTTGGTTTTAAGGAACATTCTTCAATAGTAAAATGTACATTTGAAGCAACAACCATTTATTTATAGAAAGAGAATAGAAAAAGGAATATTACACAAAGTTATGTTATAAAGCACATTTGAAATAAAAGTTTGAAGGATAATCTTTTCATTCAAAAAACCAAAAAGAATTAGGGGTTTCAAAATAATTTTAAGAATCACAGTTAATATAAATCAAGAAAAAGAAGGATTTATATAACCTATTGTTTGTATTTAAAATAAGAAAGAAGGTTTTTTAAATAATAAACATGTTTCTGTAAAGATTAACAACCAAAAGCAAATAAACAAACCTGTATTTAAGAAAAGAAATGAAGAACTGGTTTGTAGGGAGAAAGTTCCTGGTGTTCTTGGTAGCACACAATAATAGAGAGAATTTGTGTATGGATTTGTTCGCATAAAGAGTAAACGAGAGGGTAAGAGAGGTATTTATAGGTGAGAGGAGAGAGAAGAAGGAAAGAGAAAAATGACACTTCGAAACATGTGCAGTGAAGATTTCTTCTGCACGTCATTTTAGAGTGATTGGTTCGGGAAGAGCAATGGACAACGTGTGTCAGAAAGACGCACGTGAAATTAGTCCATTTATTAAAAAATTAATGACGTCATAAAAATATGACTGTTCATTAGCCTTTTCCTTTCAAAACATTTTGATCACTGAATAAACAAAGTGTCCAGTGATAGTTTTAAGTTTTAAGAAAGAAGAGATAAGTAGACGCACCTTAGAGAGAAAGATACATTTAACTCACGAGTTTAGTGATAGATTAAGAAACACTGAATCATTTCACTTTGTATCACCGAGTGATGCTTAGAGCTGAGAGGATTAATCCTTAGTGTTCAACATTCTAAGTTCGTTGACTAAAAGATTGAATCTTGTTTCATCAAGAGGTTTAGTAAACAAGTCATCTAGTTGGTACTCAGTGGGTACAAAGTGAGGTTCAATATCACTATTCATAATATGATCTCTAATAAAATGATATCTGATCTCTATATGTTTGGTGTTAGAGTGAAGTACAGGATTGTTTGTAATGGCAATAGCACTAGTACTATCGCAATAGATAAGGTTCTTAGAGAGCTGAAGATCATAATCACTGAGCTGATTTTTCATCCAAAGAATTTGGGCACAACAACTTGTAACGACTATATATTCAGCTTCAGCAGTTCATGTGGACACTGAGTTTTGCTTTTTTGCTTGTCTAGCTCACGAACTTTCCACCGAGAAACTGACAGTCTTTTGTGGTGCTCTTCCTATCTGTCTTGCAACATGCAAAATCACTATCTGCATAACTTATTAGGTCAAAACTTGAGTCTTTGGAATAACAAAGGCCCAGATTAGGAGTACTTTTCAAATATCTAAATATGCATTTTACGACAATCAGATGAGATTCTTTGGGTTCAGATTGATATCATTCACAGAGACAGATAGAATACATGATATCAGGTCTGATACTTGTTAGATACAATAAGGAACCAATCATTTCTCTGTAAGCGGTAACGTTTACAGGTTTCCCATTTGGGTTCTTGTTCAACGTGAGAAGAGGAGCCATGGGAGTTTTCACAGATGAACCCTTGGTTAAATCGATTTATCTTTAACATATCCCTGACATACTAACTCTGACTTATAAAAATGCTTTTATCAGATTGCTTAATCTAAAGACCTATAAAATATGTCAGTTCTCCCATCTTGCTCATCTTGTATTCTTTCTTCATGAGTTCAGAGAAATGAAAACACAAAAAGGGATTAGGGGATCCAAAAATAATATCATCGACATAAATTTGGATAAGAATGATGTGACCCTTGACTTTCCTAAGAAATAGGGTTTGGTCAATCTTTCCACGAACAAATTTCCCAGAGGTGAGAAATGAAGAAAGGGTGTCATACTAGGCTCGAGGGGTCTGTTTTAACCCATAAAGAGCTTTATCTAATCGATAGACATGAGTTGGATATTTATGGTCGAGAAACCCTGGAGTTTGTTCAACATAAACTTTCTCTTGAAGTTTTCCATTTATGAAAGCGCTCTTTACGTCTATTTGATTGACTTTAAAGTCCTTATGGGCAGCATAAGCTAGGAAGAGTCAAATTTCTTCTAGTCTAGCCACTGGTGCAAAGGTTTCATCATAGTCGATGCCTTCTTCTTGTCTGTATCCTTGAGCAACAAGTCAAGTCTTGTTGCGGGTTACAATTCCTTGTTGATCCAACTTGTTGTGATAGACCTATTTGGTGCCTATCACAGTTTTGTTAGACGGACGTGGGACGAGGTACCAGACTTTATTGATATCGAACTCAATGAATTCTTCTTGCATAGCATTGACTGAACTTGGATCAGTGATATCCTTATTGATTTTCTTAGGCTTAACTAAAGAAAGAAAGTTGACAAAGAGATAGATATTACCTAGACCTCAACGACTCTGAATACTTGTGCTTGGATTACCAAGAATTTGATCGATAGGATGGCTTTTCGTCCATCGTTGTGCTGGTAGATGACATAAATTGTGTTGGTCCCCGCCGGATCTACAAAACTATAAAGGTATTAGTTTGTAGAAGGGGGGATGAATACAAACACAGTAGCTTTCACTTTTTATATCATTTATTGATAAAGAAGATCAATACATAATTTTACAGATTATTTGCAGAAAAGATAAGATACATAATTTACCTAAACAATCAAAGAAACACACAAGATACAAAAAGCAAGAAAGAAAAGACTTGCTAAAAGAAAAGGTTAAGAAGTCCTGTGCTTGTGAGGAAGTCTTTCCCTTAGATAGAGAATTGATCTTCAAGAAGTAGAATTCTTGGTATTAGTTGGCTTCCTCAACCTTTGCTTAGTTCAGCAGTAGTTGCTGAAAAGGAAGAGCTTCTCAACTATTTATACCTGTTGCATTTAATGCAAGTCAGATGGTACAAGACACGTGACAAGCTTCTAGAGGTGAGCTTGTCCTTTGTTTCAGATATACAAGCTTTTTTCGTATATGAACAATAGTCTTTCACAAAGTAGGTACGCAAGTTTGGAGACAATAGATTGACTCTGTACGATACTTTACTTTGAGAGGTATGGGTTTGTCCTTTGTGTGTAGGAGGACAAGATAAAAACTAATCTTGTTCAACAAGATTCATAGAATAACACTAAGGTTTCTTAATGTATTTTGAATCTTGTGTAGATTTCACACGTTTGTATACATGCTGGTTATCATTAAAACCACATCATATCACGAACTGTTTGTCTCTGTCTTCAGCTTTATCTTCGATATCACTGAAAGTTCCATGGTGTGAGCTTTGTCTTCCTGAAGAATACATGTGTCTCCAAGAAATACAATACTTGTTCAACAATCACTTAACAGACTCAATGATGATCGTTGAAGCTAAATAAAGAGATAGTACATTTTGTAAGATAAAAAGGGTCATCATCAAATCACTGAGAGAGAGGATCAACAATCTCCCCTTATTTGATAATGACAAAACAACATAAAGAAAATTGCTTCGGTATTACAGTAAGGAAAAGGTACTTGTATAATACATGTCCTTTTAACTGTTTTGGGATCTTTTTCAGTGATAAAGTTGTAATGGAAATTTACTTTGATCGTAAAAGATTACAAGGAAAGAATAAACTTACATAATATGAATAACTAAATACTTAGAGCATATTCACTTACTAGAAGAGTGTAGGGAATATAAGAAATAAATAGAACTCATAAGTACATGCCTTATTTACTCTTTTGAGGGATATTTTGAAGTGAACCAATCATTTTATTGAAATATATTAGAAGAGAAAATATTACAACTGATTACAATTGGTTTTGGTAGGCTAAAAACATAAAAACTATACATTGAAAGAAAAGATAAAAGATATACAAGGTTTTAGAAGACTGAAAGGTTTTCTAATCTAGATTTCCGAAGTTGATGTAGTTAGGGGCATCTTCTCCTTGAATCTTTCTTCTGAGCATTTCCTTTCTAATCTTGCGGTCCATCATCCCTCCATAAAGATCTTCATTCAACCAATTTCAAAGATATTTTAAGTGAGTTATTGGGCAGAGATGGAATTCAGACACTTGCTGAAACTTGTACTGACCATCATAGTCAATGAATATAAGTCCATATTCAGGTTTTCACATGCATTGTATTAGGAATGAAGGGTCCTTTTTCAGGCAGTAATAGATCCAGCATTAAGATATCTGGCTTCTTTCTATCCTTGAAGAGCTCATCCACTGAGAATTTTTTGTTCATGCTCGTTCTTATAGGATGAACCTTATTCAAGATTAGAAAGGTTTTTTCTTCGAGAGGACTTCTTTGGTAAAGGAAGAACCTCGACGATCTTCGACACCATGTTGAATAATTCGTTCAGAACTTCTTCATTGTAAATCTTGTGCTTCGATTTCTACTTCAGAATTTTCTATCAAATCTCGAGCCATTCGTAGAAACCATACTTACTGCGAAAGGAGGGATACTCAGTGACAGCATCGTTGTTATCTCAGAAGATGACTATAGAAACCAAAAGGCCACCATCTTTAATTCATCCGCTTATTGTGATTTTTGAAATTTTGTGAGGGCTCATTCTTGTTTCGATCATTTCTCTGCACCAATTCAGATCCTTATTCTTCAGCATCAACACCCTTTGTCTTTTTTATTTAGCTTATTCTAAGAGTCGGCCTTGAGCACTGAGAGGATCTTTCTGCGAAAACTTCCATTAGGTAAGAGCTTGATCAGCTAGAGTCTTGGCAAATTCCAGGTTATCTTTAAGTTGCTGCTGATGTTGCTTCATCTCTTGCTCAACTTTCCAGGATTCTTCATGTTCAGCTTTCAGGGATTCTTCATGTTCAGCTTCAGATAGGAAGTCAAACTCATCACATCCAGAAGTACGAAGAGAAATTTTTACTATGGATTGGTCAAGTTGACTTATAAGCTGAGCCATCCTTAGGTCTTCTTCAATCTCTAAGCATACAAGTTGTCTTGACGACTTCCAGGTTATGAGGTTGTAGGCATCCTCTTCATCTTCATGGGTTTCAAAAGAAGGAAGATGGGTTGAGAGACTAAGGGTATGTGTTGCAGAGAGAGATAAAGGTAGAGGAATACAAGGTTCAACTTATGAGGTAACAGGTACAAACTTTGAAGAAGTGTTTGCATCCTCAAATTATTTGAGTGCCCTAAGAAATAGGGCAAGGTTTTCTTCAACGACTCCTTTCCCTTTGCCAGAGTGGAAGTGCTGGTGTGATGATCTCTCCCCCTAGGAAGCAGGTTCCTGAAGGAGATTTCTATGACAGGTTGTCTTGGTATGATCTGAACGGAGAAATCATCATCATCATTGTCATCATCATCACCACCAAGGTCAGTACCTACGTCTGGGATCTGAGACTCAAAATCCTCATCATCATCATCATCATCATCATCTTCATCTTCCTCATCTTCACCAGCATTTGGAAATGTAGAAGTTGAAGGAGGAAAGTTTGCCTGGTTAAGAGTAATCACGACATCATCATCGATGGCATCCTCAGGGTTCTTCTCCTTGACATTCTTTGTAGGGTTCTCCAATGCCTTCTCCCCAAGGTCCTTCTCCGCAGCCTTCTCCCTCTCTTTGTCATCATCAATTCCATTTTTTGAAAGAGGGAGGCGAGAAATCAGGTCTTGTGGATTTTGCTCCATGGAGGCAATAACTTCAGCCTATCGAAGGTTGAGCTTAGTAACCATATCCAGCTGAAGAAGATCAACTACAATGAAGGAGGGTTCAGGGATAGGTGCTGGTTGTGGAGGAAGCTGGAAAATCCGTTCAAGTAGCTCACCATGCTTGGCAAGCTGAGCCTGAATATCTTCAGCCTTGATGGACAGAGCAACGACAACTTCAGAATTGTGCTGGATTCCCATTTTCATGGAGTTCATCTCTTATTTGATTTCACGAACCTCAGCTTGGATAGTAGAGAGGTCCTCATCCAGGTCATCCTTCGTGGGCATTCCCTGTTGAACTTAGTCCATCTTGTCAAGGACAGTCGCAAAAGTAGGGAGAACCAGCTTGACATCCCCAGCCATATCATTGGCGTCAATGTTAGTGACTGGGGGTTCAATCTCCATCGGACCTGCAGAGAGAGGAGAACATTAAGCATGAGAAATCTCAGTGTTAGTAACCAAGAAATAAAGGGAGGGGGTTTGGTGTATACTTGAGGGTTCATCAGCAGTATCCAAAGGATTACCGCTGAGGAAAACGTCTCAAATGCACTATTGAAAGGATCAATCATACATTGCTAAGGTGAGTCGAGAGGAGCATCCTCAGGTTCTGTGGTGATAGCCTCACCAATTGTAGGGACAACCACCATTTAGTCATCAGCTCGTGTAATTGATACCAAAGAAGGAGGGGAGGAAAGAATGGTTGAGAAGAGATATGAAGGATCAACAGTGGCAATGTTAGGAATCACACATTCAGTGATTTGAGTCACTGAAGTGGTTGGGATAGGTGCCACACATACGAAAGCAATAGAAGATATTGTTGAAGAGGTAGTAAGGGGAAAATCAAATGCCTCGGGGGTGAGGCGAAGTTCAATAGTTGAGACCTGTTGAGAGGTCTCAGCTAGCTTAGACGGCTTCCTCTGTATGGATTTCTTAAACCTTCTTTGAGGGATTAAGAATGGCTTCAGATGGTGTCCTCTTTCGAGAGGATAAGGAGGTAGCAGCTGGGATTGAGAATGGCCATCAGTGAAGAAGAAGAAGAAGAAGAAGAAGAAGAAGAAGAAGAAGAAGAGGAAGAAGAAGAGGAAGAAGAAGAGGAAGAAGAAGAGGAAGAAGAAGAGGAAGAAGAAGAGGAAGAAGAAGAGGAAGAAGAAGAGGAAGAAGAGGAAGAAGAGGAAGAAGAGGAAGAAGAAGAAGAAGCAGCAGCATTGGCTATCCTCAACATTTGAGGGAATAGACCAATGTTTGAAGGCTTGGACATATGATCAAGAATCCTTGATCCAAGACTGCAGATGGGAAGGTCACTCTGAGCGGGGTAATTTTTTGCTAGAATTCTGGCTAGTATCTCGCTCAGGAACCTGGTGTAGGGAACCACCTTTTCTCTTTGGTGTTTGTTCAACTTCAGTACCAAGTCGTTGTACATAAGCTGATTTAGTTGACATTGATATCTCTGATAATTGAACAACCGATGTTCAGTGCCACCCTGCTTGCTTGATCTTGTCCTCTTATTTTCCCACCCATGCATTGAATGAAGTGAGAAAACATGTATTTCCAGACTGCTGACATCCGATTCTTCTCAATCTTGGTTAGCAACTTGTTGAGCTCTGAACTGAGGTCTTTCTTCAATGGCAGTCACATTAAATATCATCTAGAATTTTGACGATATGTTCACTGTTAGGATCGCTGGAGTACGAAACGCTTTTTGGGAGCCGTAAAGCAGTGAACCATTGTAAAGCCAAAACTCACCGTCATATTGTTGATCTCACAGAAGATCTTGACGATGGAGTTTCCATCCTTGTTCTTCAGGGTCTTTGCTTCAGTAATATACCAAAACTATCTTGGGATTTCCTTCACCATGGTAGGTTGGAAAGTGAGACCATTTTCTAGAACACAGTTTTTGAGGAAACAAGCAGCATCCACAAAGTGTGATTTGTATGTGGGGATTTCCAGTAGTGCGACATGGTTGTTTGGTTTGAAGGAGCAATCTTCAATACCAAAATCTACGTTTGAAGCAACAACCATCTCTGTTGAAAGAGAAGAGAAACAAAATGGAACCGTACACAAGATTATGTAAGAAAGCACATTTGGAACAAAAGTTTAAAGGATAAACTTTTCATTTGAAAAACCAGAAGAAAATAGGGGTTTCAAGAAGATTTTGAAACATAGCTAATATAAATCAAGAATAATAAGGATTTATTTAACCTATTGTTTGTATTTAAAAAGAAGAAAGAAGATATTTAAATAACAAACATGTTTCATGAAATATTAATAGCCAAAAAAACTTAACAAACTTGTTTTAGAGAGAAGAAGAAGAAATTGGTTTGAAGGGTTTTTTGGGTGTTCTTGCTTGCGCACAATATGAGAGGGAGTTTCAATGTATGAGAATGTTCGCATAAGGGGAAAATGAGTGGGTAAGAGTGGTATTTATAGGTGAGAGGAGAGAAAAAGAATAGAGAGGAAAGCGCTTCAAAAAGATGTGCAATGATGATTTCTTCTGCACGTCATTTTACGGTGATTGGTTTGAAGAGTAATGGACAACGTGTGTCAGAAGGACGTGCGTGAAATTTCTCCAAATTTTTTTAATGGCGTCAAAAAAAATGACCGTTCATTAGCCTTTTACTTTTCAACGATAGTTTTAAGTTTTGAGTAAGAACAGATAAGTAGACATACCTTAAAGAAAAATACACATTTAACTTAAGAGTTCAGTGATAAATTAAGAAAAACTGAACCATTTCACTTTGTATCACTGAGTGATGCTTAGAGCTAAAGGAATTAATCCTCAACGTTCAGCATTCCAAGTTTGCTGACTAAAAGATTAAATCTTGTTTCATCAAGAGGTTTTGTAAACAGATCAGCTAGTTGTTACTCAGTAGGTACGAAATGAAGTTCAATATCACCATTCATAACATGATCTCAAATAAAATGATATATGATCTCTATATGTTTGTCTTGGAGTGAAGTACAGGATTGTTTGCAATGACAATGACACTGGTGTTATCACAATAGATAGGGATCTTAGATAGTTGAAGATCATAATTACTGAGCTGATTTCTCATCCAAAGAATTTGGGCACAATAGCTTCCAACGGCTACATATTCAGCTTCAGCAGTTGATGGGGACACTGAGTTTTGCTTTTTGCTTGTCCAACTCACCAACTTTCCACCAAAAAGCTGACAGCTTCCTATGGTGCTCTTCTTATTTATCATGCAACCTGTAAAATCACCATCTGTATAATCGATTAGGTCAAAACTTGAGTCTTTGGGATACCAAAGGCCCAGATTATGATTGCCCTTCAAATATCTGAAGATGCATTTTACGACAATCAGATGGGATTCTTTAGGTTCAGATTGATATCTTGCATAGAGTAGGGTAGAATACATGATATCAGGTCGGCTAGCTGAAAGATATAGCAAGGAACCGCTCATTCCTCTGTAAGCGGTAACATTTACAGGTTTCCCTTTTGGGTTCTTGTTCAGCGTAAGAGGAGGAGCCATGGACGTTTTCATAGATGAACTGTTGGTTAGGTCGAATTTCTTCAACTATCCTTCGAATACTTGCTCTGATTGATAAAAATTCTTTTATTAGATTGTTTAATCTGAAGACCTAGAAAGTATCTCAGTTATCCCATCATGCTCATTTGATGTTCTTTCTTCATGCATTGAGAGAAACGAAAACTCAAAGAGGGATTAGTGGAACCAAAAATAATATCATGGACAAAAATTTGGACAGGAATGATGTGAACCTTGACTTTACTAAGAAATAGGGTTTGGTCAATCTTTTCATGTACAAATTTCTCAGAGATGAGAAATGAAGAAAGGGTGTCATCCCAGACACAGGTGGCCTATTTTAACCCATAAAGAGCTTTATTAAATCGATAGACATGAGTTTGATACTTTGGGAAGAAACCTGGAGGTTGTTCAATATAAACTTCCTCCTGAAGTTTCCATTTAGAAAAGCGCTCTTTACATCAATTTGATAGACTTTAAAGACCATATGGACAACATAGGCTAGGAAGAGTCGAATTGCTTCGAGTCTAGTCGGTGCAAAGGTTTCATCATAGTTGATGCCTTCTTCTTTTTTCTATCTCTGAGCAAAAATTCGAGCCTTATTGCAGGTTACAATTCCTTGTTCATCCAACTTATATTGATAGACCCATATGGTGCCTATCACAATTTTGCTATATGGATGCGGAACAAGTTAGCATACTTTATTTCTATCAAACTTAATGAGTTCTTCTTGCATAGAATTGACCTAACTTGGGTCAGTGATAGCCTCATTTATTTTCATGGGCCCAACTAAAGAAACAAAGTTGGCAAAGAGATAGATATTACCTAGACCTCAATGAGTCTGAATTCCTACGCTTAGATCACCAAGAATTTGATCAAGGGAATGACTTTTTGTCCATCGCTGAGCTGGTAGATGACATAAATTGTCATCTTCTGAGTTTGGAGGCTCAGGTATAGAAGATGGCTTTAGCAAGAGATACTTCAACAACAACTTGAATTACCAAGGGAGCCTCAGTGAAAGATTCTTTTACTGAGAGATGTTTAGTAATTGAAAGGAATTCAGTGATTGAAGGATCGGTATTTGAAGTAGAAGGAGGTATATCACTAATGGGAATGGCAGCAATCCCTAAAGAGGATTCAACTTCATTATTAGTCGTGTCTGGATGATAAATGAATCATTGAAAACTTCAAGGAGATCAGCGTTGGATTGCTTGCTGAACAAAGCTTCGGGTTCTCCATAATGAGATATCATCCAGTTGTCTAACTTTTCTTCATCATCAAAGATGGGCTTAGAGTTAACTAATTGAGATTCATCAAACGTGACATGAATAGTTTCTTCTATTATTTGTCTTCTTTTGTTGAATACTCTGAAGGCTTTAGATAATGAAGAATATCCAAGGAAAATTCCTTCATCAACTTTGGGATCAAACTTTCTAAGATATTCTCTGTTGTTTAAGATGTAGCAGGTACAACCGACGATGTGTAGAAAGCTGAGAGAAGGTTGTTGATCCTCTCTCTCATTGATTTGATGATAATCCTTTTACCTCATACGAAGTATTATTGTTTCTGTCTTTCAGTTCCAACGATCATCATAGAGTCTCTTTAGTGATAGGTGAGACATGTATTGTAAATCCATCAGCGACAGCGATACTTCAAGAAGACAAAACTCACACCAAAGAACCTTCAACAAAATTCGAAGACTGAAACTGAAGATTAAAGACTAGCGCGTTCGTGATCTGAAGCAACATATAGTGATTACAACCTGGTCAACATATGTGTGAAAACTGCCCAAGCCTTAGTGAATGCTGAAGATACCTTCAGGGTTATTATAACATTCAGCGATCAAATGAAGTTTGTTGTTCAAGATTGTTTTTGTCTTGTCCTTCCATACACACAGGACAAACCCATACCCTTTATAGAGTATAGTATGGTACAGAGCCGATTAGTTGACTTTACCACCCACCAACTCCATGAAAGGATGTCTGCTCATGAATAGGCTTTTGTACTATTACTGTAGCAAAGGACAAATCTTTCTATAAAGGCTTGACGCTTGTTCAATGTGTGATATTTCCATGCAGAGATATCTAATCCTTACGTGTATGCGTAAAAGAACACACACACATCTCTAAGAACACTTACGCTTATCTTCAAGCAAGTTAGAATCCCTTTTCAAGTATTCTAAATAGTTCTTACCCAGAAAGAACTCTTTTTCGTCTTAGTATTAAATAACAAATCTTTTCTATTTACTAAGATCATTTGTGTGTAACTTAGATTATTTAGATAGGTTATCTTTACCTTATCTTATTCCGCATACAATCTTGTAAAATCTGTATTAATCCTTCTTTATCAATATATATATTTTAAATTTGTAAAGTTTATTGTGCTTGTATTCATCCCCCCTTCTACAAACTGTTTCTAAATATCTTGTAGACCCTCACGGGACCAACCTGCTTTCTTTTATGGAAAAGTTCGTAAACTGTCTTCTTGAATCTCTTAACAATCGACGACCGATTTTGAGTAAAACATGTAGTATTTATAGCTTCTGCCCAGAATTGAGTAGTGAGATGAGACTCGATGAGCATAGATCGAGCGGCTTTGAATATCGTTCGATTTCTCCTTTCAGCGACCCCATTTTCTTGAGGAGTTCTCACAGTAGAGAAATTATGTGAGATTCCCTTGTTCTCAAGGAAGTTATCAATGGTACTATTTTTTAATTTAATGCCATGATCACTCCTTATAGAGCGCACTTTGATGTTGTTCAATACTTCTATGCGCTTTATGAACGAGATGATTTCTTCAGGTGCATCACTCTTGGATTTGAGAAAGAAAACACAAGTATAATTGGAAAACTCGTCAACAATAATAAGTGTGTATTTCTTTCCAGCTATAGACTGTATATTTATGAGGCCAAATAAATCCATATGAAGTAGCTGAAGCGGAGAAGTCACAGAAGAGACTTGTTTTGATATAAAACTAGTCTTTGTTTGCTTTCTTTTTTCATACTTGAGCAAATAGATTCATATGCAAATGAGTGTTGAGGAAGGCCAGTGAGGAGTTCTTTTCTAGATAACAGGTTCTATTCAACTTGTGGTCCTTCTTAGAGAAAAGAGGAATGCTAACAATGGTTTTACCTTTGTCTTTGCAGTTTGAACTAAGAGAATTTCCTTCAAGAAGAGATTCAGTAGAGGATTACTGAGAGGAAGAAGTACCCGGGATAGAAGAGACAAGGGTTCCAAACTTAAGCATGGACCTGTCACTGACACGATCTTCCTAATCATAGGAATATCCTAAACCACTTTTTATCTTGGCGGGAATTTGAGAATTAATGATCTCAGTGGCCTTGAGAGAGGCTTTACACCATCCTTTAATGGTAGCCTTTTTAGCCTTGAGTTCAGCAATTGCTTGCTCACGCTCAGAGATAGCCTACTCTTGTTCGATGTTGACTGCTTGGTTTACAATGACCAGATCTTTAAGATCTTCTACAATCTTAGTCAGTTCTTTGATCTTAGAATGGAATTTCTCTAATTGTTCTTGTAAATCAAGATTTAGCTTTTCAGCTTTGGATTTGCCATTTAGAGCATTGTAAAGATCCACAGTCAGTGTATCTAGTGCAGATAGGCTATCACAGCTAGAAGTAGAAGGGTCATTCAGGTTACATACCAGAATAGAGGTTGATTGAGAGGGATTACTGAAGGATGATGTCTCAGATGGTTCATCCTTGAAATCCTTGGCCATAAGACAGAGACAGGCTGTGTCATCCTCATCTGAGAATGATTCTTCATATGAATAAGCCCAGTCATGTTCTTCAGCAATAAGTCCTTTGCCTTTACGCTGGCGATTCTTCATCTTCCTATACTTTTTCTTCAATTTCAGATATTTGTCGTTTTTAGGTCTAAAAGAGGATGAGATGTTTGTAGATGGCTTTGCAGCTTTCTTTGACATGCATTCACTTGCAAAGTGTCATTTGCGTTGATAGTTATAGTAGTTAGCTGATGCCTTGTCAATAGGATTTGACTTTGGCTTGTCAACGATAGTCAGAGAATGAGATCTGCAGAAATTACTTTTTCTGGAAAACCTTATAAAAGAGTTTGTAAGGAGAGCCAAAGACTCATCAAACTCTAATAAATCAGCGTCTGTTAAGTCCTCAAAGTTAGAAGCATCTAACTCAGTGATAGCAAGAGAAGAAGAAGGAGTAGAAGAAACAGAAGGATCAACTGAAGGATTTTCAGATATCAAAGCTAAAGGAGAGCTTTTCATTTCTCTTGAATCTTTAAGAATATTCTTCTTCAACTGACAGGATTGCTCATGATTAAGCAATATCCCATAAAAAGTGCTAAGGGAAAAGGAGGACATATCCTTAGACATCTTTAGACACATGGTGTAGTTATCCCATGTTTCTGGAAAACATTCTAAGAACTTTGTCAGAGACTCAGAGTTGAAACATTCTCTCCCAACTATCCTTAAATCAATAATAAGACAATTAAAACGTTGATGTACTTCAGACAACGATTCAGATTTTCCACAAAGAAAACTTTCATATTGTCTTACTAAATTAATCTTTCTCGATTCTTGTACTTCATATGTACCTTCATATTGAACACAAAGAGTGTCCCACATGGATTTCAAGGTTCTTAACTTCATAAGAGAGTGATAAACCTCGTTAGGAAGAGATAATGGCTATTATAGATCTAGCTCTAGTATCTAAAGCCATTTTCTTCTTGTATTCGTCACTCCATTGATGAGGTAGTTTCAGAATCTGCCTTTCAGGAATGGTGGCAGTCATAGCAGTTGCAGGAACTGCTGGAGATATTGCAAATGGAACATAAGGCCCTTTTTCAGTATAGTATGGAATCTCAAGATCCACACCTTCCAAGAAAAAAGACATTCGATTCTTCCAGAGACTGAAGTTGACTCTGATGAACCGGGGAGGTTTGGCTAGAGATCCATTGTCGTGAAAGTTTTGGTTTGTGTTTTTCAATTCCATTTGAATGGTGCTTCAGCTAAGGAAAATTAGGACACTTCTTCAAGGATTGCCGGATTATGAAATTTAAAGATTCAAATTACTATCTCAAAAAAGCTCATCTTGCAAAAGCTCTTAAGGACGGCAAAGCCCTGGTTGCTGATGAAGAAAGTTGGCTTATTGATTCTTCTGATGATGATGTTGCACATTTTACTCAGGTCAATATGTGTTTAATGGCCATAACTGAAGAAGGAGGCTCGTCATCAGATAATGAATCAAAGGTACGTAATTCTTCCAATTTTGAATTAATTAATGCAATTAAAGCTATGAATGTTGAATTTAAAATTCTGAAAGACATGATGAAAGTAGAAAGAGTTGTATCTGAAAGATTTAGAGAATAATGTTTTTGCTATCAAGAACTATGTGAAAGTCTGAGAAGTGAGAAAGAAGTCATTCGATCTGAAAAAGGTAAAATTGAAAAAGTTTTTCTATCACTTAAAAAGAAGTTGAATGAAGTAGAATGTGAGAGAGATAATGTTCAGTTAAAATTTGATATTATTCTTGAAGAAAAAGTAACTTTACATGAGAAAATCAAATAGTTGGAGGAGACTCTTTATAAAAGGAATCAATCTGAGCAAACACTGAAGATTTTAATAAACAAACCCAAAGATCCAAGATTTTATAATCCTCAAGTGGGTTTGGTTTTAATGAAAATGAGATTTTAAAGAAGGCCCCAAAATCTATATACGATATTAATGAAAGGGGGATCGTAAAATTTACAATTCCAATCGTTCAAGAAATTTTTGTTAAAGCATAATCGGAATCTCTAGTCATTCCAAAAAGTGATAATGAAAAATCATTTGAAGATAATTCTAAAAAACCAAATTTCAAATCAGTGAGACTAAAATATGATGATCTATATTCAAGCTATGAAACAAGGGAAATTTCATTTTCACATACTAAGCTTGAATCAATGTATCCTACTAAAGTTTTCAAGTCTGAAACTTCACCTGATTTTGAAACTTTCACTAAATAGGATTTGACTGAGCATTCAAATTCTAAAACTAATTTGAACGAAAAAATATTTGTTTTAAAGAAACAAATCTCTAAACTTGAAGATGAACTCAAGTCTAAAAAAGAGTTGAATATTTGTGCTCAAAATGAATTTCTGATTAAATCTAATGAACTTAATGAACAAATTTCAGAGTTGACCATGTGTCTAGTTTGTAAGGATAAACTGCATGAGTCTAATTTACAAAAGATTTTAGATCTTAAAAAGGAAGTGAGTTCGTGTTTTGATGACCGAACCAAGCTAATGACTAAAATCATTAAGCTTGAAGAGGATATTAAAATATTTTTAAATTCAACGGATAAAAATTCAGAAGTTACTCAGATTAAATCCAAGACTGAATCTACTGTTATTAACATGATAAATCTTTCTGAGAGTATTTTTGAAATAGAAGAGTTTTCTGGAGTTAAAACTCAAAATGATTCTAAGACTACTCCTAAATCTATTATATATGTTTAAAATGTTAAAACTGAATGTTCATCAAATAAAACTTCTATTAATTCAAAATCTTTGTCTGTGACAGATTTGAAAAGATATGGAAAAGTGTGCAAGAAGAATGATCCTTCATAGAAGAAATCTGAAATTGTTTTAAAAGCTAATTCTTCTGTAAAAAGCTTAAAAGAAAACTATAATAGTTGTGTTTGTAATTCTTTCTAGACAAATTGTAATCTGAAAGCTGATTTGAAGAATTCCAAAAAGTTCTCACATTCAGATCTTTTGTCTTTTGCTTCTATACTTATACATTGCAACTATTATGGTTTAAATTCTTATGTCATAAATGTCAAATGTAAAAAATTTATCAGATCAACGGACCCTATATCTATATCAAATCTTTCACATAAGTCTAAAGCTGAAAATGGTCCTCAAATAAACAATAAAAGTGTTTCAAAGAAAAAGAATTCAAAAGCAAAATTTCAAAAACAGGAACCATATTTTGTTGATGTTAAGTTTGTTTGGAAGTGGTTCCAAAACAAAGAGATGAATGGTGCATAAAATCTGTATCTACTAATGTGATTCCTAACCCACCAGAACCCATTATGAAATGGGTACCTAAATCTCAGTGATTGTTTTTACAGGACTATCATGTGTGTTACATAGACTTTGGATGCTCTAGACACATGATAAGACGCAGACACTTTCTGAATGATTTTAAAGAAAAGTCTAGTGGAACAGTCACTTTCTGTAACAAGAAGAAAGGTTATGTAAGAGGATATGACACACTGTCAAATGACACAGTAACAATCAAGAAAGTTTTCTACGTTGAAGGATTGGAGCATAATCTGTTCAGTACAACCCATGACTATGACAGTGGTTTTAATGTTAAATTCTTTATTCAAGGATGTGCCATCATTGACTCGGATGGAATTGAAGTAATTCAATCTTAACGATACGGTAATCTTATGTAGTGAATTTCACAACTCTGACTGCTTCTTCGCCATCATGTTTAATTTCAAAAGCAACAAAGTAAGACAGTTGGATATGGCATTGCATATTATCTCATCAAAACATCAAAGATATTAACAAGCTCGTAAGCAGAAATCTTGTCATTGGTCTTCCAGAATTAGGATTTGACAAGGATTCATTGTGCTCAGCGTGCAAAATGGGAAAGATGACAAGAACTTCTCCTAAAGTCAAAATTGAATCATCTTGCAAATCTCCGCTCTAGATGATACATATGGATCTGTGTGGACCAATTCGAACTCAATTGTTAGGAGCCAAAAAGTATATTTTGGTAATTATTTGACGATTATTCCGGATATGCATGGCTAGTTTTCTAAGAGTCAAGTCTAATGCACCGAAGCTGGTTATTGCATTTATAAAGAGCATTCAAGTTCTTCTACAACTTCCTATTGAAAAGATTCAAAGTGAGAACGACACAAAGTTCACAAATGAGATCCTTCAAAGTTTTATTTACTCTGTCGAAATTTATCATAATTTTTCTGTCGTTCGAACTCGACAACAAAATGGAGTTCTTGAAACAAGAAACTAGATATTGGTTGAAGTTGTTCGCACAATGCTTGCATACTCTAGCTTACCTCTATATCTATGGGCTGAAGCTGTATCTACTGCATGCTTCACATAAAATCGCACAATCATTGTCAAAAGACTTAATAAAACTTCTTATGAGATAATCAATGATCCAAAGCCTAATGTTAAATTCTTTGATATTGTTGGCTGCAGATGTTTCATGCTGAATGATCGAGACAATCTAGGGAAGTTTGATAAAAGGGCTGATGAAGGTTACTTTCTTGGATATTCCATAAAGTCAAAAGCCTTCAGAGTCTATATCAAGCAAACAAAGATTGTAATCGAAAGCATCAATGTTAGATTTGACGAGTCATCGACTTCTAAACAACACGGTTCATGACTCAATCTACAACCGTCAGATTTTACACAAATAAATATAGAACCTCTACCGAATAATAGGACAATGAATTCAAACTTTACTGTTCAATCAAATTTAAACTCAATGTTTGAAGATGACTTTGAATTAACTTAGAATATTCTTGCTGAATTCAAAATTTTTGATTTACCCAAAGTTAATGAACCAATGGTTTTGATTCTCCAAGTTACACAACTTTCTGGACCATTTGAAGCTGGTTGTTCAACATCAAATGATGTTCAACCAAAAGTTTTATAGGTTATTGAATCTGAGGCTATTCAAGCTGAAGCACACACTCAACCTGAGATTGTTCAACCCAAAGTTGTTCAATTTGAAGTCTAAGCAATGACTCAAGCTAAAATTGTTCAACTCGATGTTGATCAATTTGAGTCCATTTTACCTGCTAATGAAGCTGAACAATCAGAAGTTCAAGCTAAGGTACAAGATGTAACTGAAGTGTACGATGATCAGAACAACTTAATTGATGTTCACCCTTACAATGTACACACAAGTGGACCAAAGATCATCTCCTGATGCAAATAATTGGTAATGTGAATTCTAGAATGCAAATGCGATCTGCGACCGCAAACGAGTGTCTGTTCGTCGACTTTCTTAGTGCTATAGAGCCAAAGAAGCCATCTGAGGCATAGCAAGATCCGGATTGGATTAATGCTATGGAAGATGGACTTTGAGAGTTTGAAAGAAACAAAGTTTGGAGACTTGTATCGAGGCCTAAAGATAAATCCATTATCAGTACAAAATGTGTCTTCCGAAACAAGAAAGATGAAATGGGAATTGATGTCAGAAACAAAGCACTGACTGGTTGCAAAAGGTTACTGTCAACAAGAAGGCATTGACTATGACGAAACCTTTGCTCCAGTTGCTCGCATTGAAGTTATCAGAATATTCTTAGTTTATGCTGCTCATAAGAACTTCAAGGTATACCAAATGGACGTGAAATCTGTATTTCTGAATGGTATTCTTCATGAAGAAGTTTATTTGAGTCATCCAAAAGGCTTTGTTGATCCTGAAAATCCAGATCATGTCTATGTCCTAGACAAGGCACTTTATGGTCTAAAACAAGCACCTAGGGCATGGTATGACACATTAACCCAATTCCTATTAAAGTCTGGTTTCAAGAAAGGTATAATCGATACTACACTATTCTCGAAAAATCAAGGTAAGCATCTGATCTTGATACAAATTTATGTTGACGATATCATTTTTGGTTCTACAAATCCTAAATTTTGCAAGAACTTTTCAGACATAATGCAATCTAAATTTCAAATGAGTATGACGGGTGAGTTAAATTTTTTCCTTGGTCTTCAAGTAAAACAACTCTCTGATGGCATATTCATAAATCAGTCAAAATATGTTAAAGATATTTTGAAAAAGTTTAACATGTCTTAATGTTCTTCGATAAAGATTCCCATGGCAACTGGAATTTTATTAGATGTGATTTATCCAGAAAATCTGTAGATCAACAAAACTATCGTGCCATGATTGGATCTTTATTGTACTTAACGTCAAGTAGACCAGACATAATGCTTGCAATGTGTTTTTATGCAAAATAACACGCTAATCCTAAAGAGTCACACCTTACTGCGGTCAAAAGAATCTTAAGATATCTCAAAGGCACATAAAACCTGGGCCATTGGTATCCAAAAGATTCTGGTTTTAAGCTAACCACTTTCACAAATTCAGACCATGTAGGTTGTAAACTGGATAGAAAGAGCACATCTGGATCATGTCAGTTCTTAGGTGTCAAACTAGTCAGTTGGACTTTTAAGAAGCAGAATTGTGTTTCAACTCCTACTACAGAGGCTGAATATGTCGCCGTAGCCAATTGTTCACAAGTTCTGTGGATGAAGACACAACTAAAAAGACTGCGATTATACATTCAATAAAGTCCCTATCAACTGTGATTCAAAGAACGCTATTTCCATAACAGCTAATCCATTTCAATACTCTAAGACCAAACACATCGATATCAGGTATCACTTTATCAAAGATAATGTTGAAAAAGGATATATTGAAATGAATTTTGTACAAACAGATTTCCAGCTTGCTGATATTTTCACAAAACCTCTCGATGAGAAAATGTGTTCTTTTTTTAGTAAACAAGCTCGGAATGTTAAATTGTCTGTATAAAAATCTGATCAATATGTTGAGGGAGATCTGATCTTTAATATTCTTAGTTGTCAAATACTAACCACTTATATGAGATTGTAAGTTGTATTGTTAAGAGGGAGTACATCACAATCATTATTCTGATCTGATCTGAAAATCAGGTATATTTTTCTGATCCTTCAATTTATATGCTTAGAAGAAGGACAACTTCTAGGTATATTAAAATGTTTTCTAAAAGTTCAAACCACTTCTTTAAACTCAAAAAGATTTTATGATTCTTAAAAGTGTGATTTTAATTGATTTTCTTTTAAATTTGTTTGTAACGAGTACTATCTCTGATCAGGCATTTTATTGAGTCAATATTTGCGTATTTTCTCTTCATACATAACTCCAATACCTGATTCAACTGTTCTTCAATATGTTATTATCACATCTCTAAAATGCAATATTCATTTTTGGTGATAATATACTCGTTTGAAATCCAATATGTTTTCGGAATATATTGAGAATAATTCTTCATTGTTAAACGCTTCCTTATTCTTTGAATGTTTAATTTGTAAATTTTTTCTTACAAATCTTCTTTCATTTATTTGTATACAATTTGTTGTTTGAATAACTCGTTAAATATTCATCCTGTGCTAAATTGCAATATTTTTTGGATCAAACTCATGTGATCAATTGAGCTTAAATGGATATATTTTCATTGAGCTTAAATGAAATATCTTAGGAGGTACTAAGTGCTTATCAAATAAATCTCTATGGATTATCATAACCGATAGACCTACCCAAGAGGACAACCATATTGAGTGAGTTTATCTGAAAATGGGTTTGTGTGCTGAGCTGGAAGCGAAAAGGAGAGGGGTAGTTGAAGTGAACTTAAAATAATTAAATGAGAGTTGTATACAGGATTAAAAGAATATCATAATCCTGATCCATCCATTATAATCCGGGCAAACACATAATATATTAGTTCTTAGTTCTTTCGAGACTAGTATTTAAAAAACTAAAGCCCAGGCCAACTCTTGTTTAAAACCCCACCTACTACGCATTTATCTCTCAAAAGATAAATGTTTCATTAACACATGGGACATGCAGCTCATAATCTACCGGTTTCTCATTTGGAGATACTGATATTAAAACAGAAGGATATATGTCCCTCCTTCAAGTCTTTTTGATCACAAATAAAGTCTGATAAATTTGTGTAGTCCACATTGTTTATCATTTTGAGCTTATTTTGAAGCATTAGTTGCTTTATCTTTTCTATACTATATAAATTTTATAGAATATCTGTTATCTATCTTAACATTCGTAGATACACTTTCTCAAGTTATCAATGATTGAATGGAAGTCTTGGTGAGATGAACGTCAAAAAGTCTTATATATAAAGTACAATCGTTGTATTGAATATATCTGTTGTATTCACATGCCAATCTTTTTATAAAAGATTGAAAACGGATTCATAAGTTGAATATGGGTTTTCCCTAAAATCTTAATCTAAAAAGATCAAATAAGTGAATTTGAAAAGTTTTGCTTAAATACTCTATGAATTGGCGACATACTTTCCTAAATCATTCATTTCGTGGTATGATGTGTATGCTCCTCCTTCACATCATAAGAGGGAGTAGTTATCAAATGAATGAGTCATTTCTGAAGATAGGGGGAGTAAAAGAAAAATGAGTGAAGATTATTCTTGAAGATTCTTGTCATGCTATGATTAAGAGGGAATTACTGTTGAAAGAGAGAAAATTGTTTCAAAAAGGGAGATTATTGAAAAGAAGATATTATCAAGTTTAGGGGGAGATTGTTCAAGTTTATTCTTTGATGAAAATTGTCAAAGACTGAGAATATTGTAAGAGTTTTGAAGATTGATGAAATTTTTTCTAAAAGGGGAGATTGCAAAAGCTTTGAAAGATCAAATTTGAAGATATCAAGTTTTTGGACGAATTTTGAAGCTCATTGCTGTTAAAATTGAAGTTTTAAAGATTTAAAGAATATGATATTTTTGGACTTGAATTCAAAGGGGGAGATTCTTGAGTCTAAAAATGTTGTATTCAAGTTCTTGTACTAAATGTATTTTAATATGCTTTATAGTGTAAGTCTTAAAGCTTTGTAGCTTAGTTTGTTTCCTTGAAATCTATTGGTATAAATAGGTTGGTAGTTTTGTTAGTTAGAAGCGGTTAATAGGTTCATAGCATTGAGACGTGAGATATTGAGAGATCATTGTGAGAGACATCATCAAGAATTGTTCTTTGACTTCATCATCAACATACATGCCGACATAAACATTTCTGCAAATTTGTGTTCTTGATCTTGATCTTTACTGTTATAGACTTGAATCTGCGATCTACAAATATATCTTTCTCTCCAAGGTACGTCTACTTATCCCTTCTTTCTTAAAACTTAAAACTATCACTAAACACTTTTCTTATTCAATAATTAAAATGTTTTAAAAGAGAAAGCTAATGAACGGTCATATTTTATGATGTCATTATTTTTTTAAATAAATGGACAAATTTCACGCACGTCTTTCTGACACACGTTGTCCATTATTCTTCCCAAACCAATCATTCTAAAATGACATGCAAAAGAAATCATAATTGCATATTTTTTTCGAAGCGTTGTTTTTCTCTCTCTTCTTTCTCTCTCCTCTCACCTATAAATACCTCCCTTACCCTTTCGTTTACTCTTTACGTGAACAAATCTATACAAAAATTCTCTCTTTATTGTGTGCAAGCAAGAACACCAAGAACTCTCTCTCTACAAACCAGTTCTTCCTTTCTTTTCTTAATATAGGTTTGTTTATTTTTTGGTCGTTAATCATTACAGAAATATGTTTGTAATTTAAAAACCTTCTTTCTTCTTTTAAATACATACAATAAGTTATATAAATCGTACTTTTCCTTGATTTGTAGTAACTGTGTTTCTTAAAAATTATCTCGAAAACCCTAATTCTTTTGGTTTTTCGAATGAAAAGTTTATTCTTCAAACTTTTATTTCAAATGTGCTTTGTGACATAACTTGGTGTACTATTCCATTTTCTTTTCTTCTTATATAGAAATGGTTGTTGCTTTAAACGTACATTTTGGTATTGAAGAGTGTTCCTTCAAACCAAACAACCATGTTGCACTATTGGAGATACCAGCAGATAAACCTCATTTTGCGGATGCTGCTTTATTTCTAAAGAATTGGGTGCTCGAATATGCTCTCACCTTCCAATCTCTCATGGTGAAGGATATCCTGAGACAGTTCTGGTACATTGTCGAGGTGAATACCTTGAAGGACAAGGAAGGAAACTCCATCATCAAGTTCTTTTGTGAGTTCAACAACAGGACGGTGAGTTTTGGTCCCTCAACGGTTCGTTTTGTTCTACAGCTCTTGAAGAATATTCCCTTTGCCCATGACCAGTGATCTTTTCATCAAATTTCTAGACGATATTCACTATGAATGGCCGCTGAAGAAAGACTATGATTCAGAGCTCTACAAGTCTTTGACCAAGGTTGAGAATAACCGGATGTATGCGGTTTGGCAATACTTGTTTTCTCACTTCATTCAGTGCATGGGTGGGAAGACAGGAGGCCAAGACTAGGCAAGCAGGATGGCGCTGAACATTGGCTGCTCAGTCATCAAGAACATCAACGTCAACTATACTCAGCTTATCTTTGATGATCTGGTGCTGAAGCTGAACAAACACCAACGGGATAAGGTTGTTCCTTACACCAGGTTCCTAAGCGGGATTCTAGTTAGAATCCTTGCAACCAAATACCCCGCTCAGAGTGACCTTCCCTTCTACAGGCTTGGATCAAGGATTCCTGATCATAAGTCCAAGCTTTCAGATATTGGTCTATTCCCTCCTATGCTGAGGATAGCCAATACTCTTTCTCTTCTTTCTTCTTCTTCTTTAGTAGCAATGACTGTGGTCAAACCCCCTTAGTCTACCCAAGCTACTACCTTCCTGTCCTCTTAAAGAGGATACCTTTTGAAGCCACTCTTAATCCCTCAAATATTATTAAGATGTCAATAAAGGGTAAGCCCACTCAACTAGCTGAGACCCCTCAACAGGTCTCAACTATTAAACTTCGCCTTAACCCCGAGGCATATTTCCTCACCCTCCATCCCTTATCAGCTACATGTTCTATAGATGACATAAACATGGCACCTACCCAACCACTTCAGTGACTTAAATCACTGAATGTGTGATATTGCCATTGTTGATCCTTCACTTCTTTTCTCAATTTCTCTCTTCTCCCCTCCTTCCTTGGTCTCTATCAAACGAGCTGATGAACCAATGGTGGTTATCCCCACTATTGGTGAAGCTATCACTACAGGACCTGAAGATTCTCCTCTCCACTCCCCTCAGCAACATACGGCTAATCCTATCGATAGTGCATTCGAGACGCTCGACCTCAGTGGTAATTACTCAAATACTACTAAGGAACCCTCAGGTATACACAATAGCCTTTTCACTTCTTTCTTTATTACTAACCTTGAGCTCTCTCATGCTCAGTGTTCTCTTCTCTCTTAAGGTCCTATGGAGACTGAACCCCCAATCACTAAGACTAACGCCTACGATATGGCTGGGGATGTCAAGCTACTTCTCCTTGTTGTTGTGATCGTCTTTGACAAGATGGACGAAGTTCAATAGGGAATTCCCTTGAAGGAAGACTTGGCTCATGGCGTCTCTACTGTCCAAGTTGAGGTATGTGAAGTCAAAAGTGATCTGAACTCCATGAAGATGGGAATCTATCATAACCCCAAACCTATGCTACTCTCTCCAGCAAGGCTGAGGATGTTTAGGGTCGGCTTACCAAGAATGGTGAGCTCCTTGAACGAATTTTCTAGCTTCTACAACAACCAACGCTTGTCCTTGACCCTCCTTCAGTGAAGTTGATCGTCATCAGCTGGATATGGTTGCTGAGCTCAACCTTTTACAAGCGGAATCTCTTGTCTCCATAGAGCAGTCACTACATAACCTGGCCTCACGCCTCCCTCTCTCCGTTGATCATGACAAAGAGGGGGGAGAAGACTCCTGAAAAGGATGATGATGCCTTTGAAAATGATGTTGATGCCATGATTGCTGCTGACCATGAAGACCTTTCTCCTTCCACCTTTGCATTTCCAAGTGCTGGTGAAGAGGAGGATGATGAAGATGAAGATGAAGATGATGATGAGGATCCTGAGCCCGAGATCCTTGACACAGGTGCTGAACTTGGTGATGATGACAAAGAACGATGACGATGATAATGATGATTTCTTCATTCAAGTCATCCCAAGACAGTCTGCTAAAGGAATTTTCTTTCTGAGAACCTACTTCCCAGGGGAAGAGATCCTTGCACCAACACTCCTACTCTAGTAAAGGGAAAGGAGTTGCTGAAGACAACTTAACCCTACTCTTTGGGGCGTTCAACTACCTTAAGGATGCAAACAATTCAACGAAGTTCGTACCCTTCACTTCAGAAGATAAACCTTCTTTTTCTCTACCTCGTATCTCTGAACCCCTATATCTTTCTACAACACCTACCCTCAACCTCGCAACTCATCTTCCCTCTTTTACTCTTTGTTTTACGTTTATGAATCTATAAAGTAAAACCTTTGAAGCTCAAAGTTATTCTTAAATTTTCTTATTTTATTCTTGAGACTTCATAACTTTCTTCATTAAATCACAATAATTTGGTTATTTATAACTAGATTATTAGTGTTATTGAGATATCTGGGATCAACAATTGGTATCAGATCCTATTGATTGATTATCCAATCAAAACGATCATTCAAAATCTCTCAAATTATTGATCTTCTTTCTCGTTAACAAATTCTTTCTTGTTCTTCAAATTTTTCAATGGCCAACTGGAATTCCGCGTACAGTGTTGGCTCTCTCACAAAGCCACCAACTCTTCAACGAGAGGAATATCCTCAATGGAAKATYAKAATGGTAAATTTTCTGGAGGGAATGGATAGGAATCTCCTGCGATCCATACAGGAGGGTCCCTACATTCCTCAAACTCTAGTTCCAAGAGTTCCAGGAACAAATACCACAGCTGAAATTCTAGCATACTACATGTCGAATGATGAAAGAAATTGGGATGAAGATGATAAAGAAAGAGTCGAAACAGACAAAAAGGCTAAGAGATTGATAATCATGGCGCTACCCAATGAAATCTTTCAATCCCTCGATACATGCTCCACTGCGAAGGAACTTTGGGATGAACTGGCAAGCCAACTGGAAGGAGGAGCAAAAACAAAGAAAAATCGTAGAGTGCAATGCCTCAACGAATACACAAATTTCAAAGCCCTCCCTGATGAACCGATACAAAAGACCTATGATCGCTTCAACACATTTATAAATCAATGTCGTAGAAACGATATCATCAGAACAAAGGAAGAAAACAATGTTTTATTCCTAAAAAGCTTAGGCGATGAATTGCCACAACTATCTATGTCCCTACAAGCAAACCAGGACTTAGATGGATGGTCTCTCCATGACTTGTATGGAACTCTTGCAGCACAAGAGAACGACATTATGAAGAAAAAGGTATCCATTGGAGGACCCCTTGCTCTTGCTGCCGATGAAAAAGAAAAATCAAGGACTCCTACCAAAGAACACAAGAAGAAGAGCAAGAAAGCATTGGTGGTAGAATCAGAATCTGAAGAAGAAACTTCTGAATCAGATGATGAAATTAAAGCTTTCGCCAAATCTTTGGCCTTTATTACAAAACAGTTCCAAAAGAAGTTCATCAGAAAACCCTACGAGCGAAAAGAGTTCAGAAGGGAAAGGTACCAGTCATCCTATTATAAAAAAGCCATCCAAATTTTATCAAAGGGACGAAAGAAGAGATGGAAGAGAAGAAAGGAAGAAAGAAGAGAAGAAAGAAGAGAGGAAAGGAGAGAGGACAAGGAAGGAAAGAAAAATGACCTTCGATGCTTCAGATGCGGAAAACTTGGTCATTTTTCCAAGGAATGCAAAGGACGATTGATCAAGGATGCTGACAAATACAAGTATAATTCAAGAGAGCGAAGCTTGATGGCCGAAAAAGAAAACTGGGTGTCCGACTCTTCATCAGATGATGAAGATAAAGCGCTCATTTGTCTAATGGCCACGTCCAATGCAGAATCCTCCTCCAACTCTGATGACCAGGTATGTGAGTC
>NC_037544.1:8757534-8762598 GCF_001531365.2 Cynara cardunculus var. scolymus
CTCCCCTCCCCTCCCCTTTCTCTTCGATAAACCATTGTTGTTCCTTCAAACTCTGATCAATATGGACATACACTAGAATCCAACCACTACATGTTTTTCTCTTATATCCCTCGAACTCTCGAGCAACCATCATCATTATCCTTAAACTTCAACAAACACTAGTGTAAGTCCCAAAGTATGAATCTTAGTCAATAATGTATGAACACAAGAGAACTACTGGATCAAGGCAATCATAATGTATATTGAATATCAAAGATTGTTTACAATTGAATTTGAAGAGAGAAATCTATACAATTGAAGTTTCGAATTGTTTCTTACACAATCTAACTAACTCCTATTTATACTAGAACGGGAAAGAGACAATTACATGATTTACATGACAAGCTAATTACATATTGACATGTGTTCTAGTATCATAGAAGAAGTATTTGTTTATGAGAATCCTTTGATCTGAAAGTTTTCTATCTCTAACTCTAAGTTGATCATTCATAGTTAATCTTTTAACTCTGAAATACAACTCTTCAGACTTATGGCTTAGTCTCTTTCTCTCTTCATTTGAACTCTGAAATTTGAATTTCAGAGTTCTTGGGACAACTCTTCAAATTTAGTCCTTTGACAATTTAGTTCATCTTCCGAACTCTGAATTTTGGAATTCCAGATCTCTGAAAGCTTAGAGAATTGAAGCAATCTTCTATCAGTTCTACAATCTCCCCCTTTGCTTCAAGTTTGAAATTGTTTATCAATTTACATTGAAATGAACCTCTCTAGAATGATACTTCTTAATTCAATTGAGCTTCTATGTGTTATCTCATCCAGATGATCAACTTCTTCACTTTGGGGCATTCCTCTTTGCTTACTATCTTTGATCTTCTATTTAGCCTTTTCCCAAGAGATTTATGGATCTGCTTCAAGGTTCCAGAACTGTATTTTTGCACATCATTAATTCTGAAGAGCAATTTTTCTTGAGAATTCTTGCAGATATACCCAGCTGGATCACAAATGACAGTTCCTGTGTGTAGATCCTCTCCATCTAGATAAGTAACATGAGTTAGCAAGTACACCTTTTCTCTTTTCAAGACGAGCAATTTGAAAATATATCCTTCCATCCTAAATGGTTGTTCTTAGAATTCCGTGAATAGATTGTTATTAGCCCTTTCCTGAACTTTGCAACTTTATCTTCATAAGGTGCTAACTTAGTGTAGATTTGAAACATGTCTTGAAGATGTAAGTTTGGAAAATCAGCTTCAGAGAAATCATACACATTTCCATCTTATCTTTCAACCTCAAAGCTGTAGTAGACTATACTTCTCCACACTTTCTACTTTACATCCAAAAATCTTGTAATGTACAAGTGTCAGGATCCAAGTGCTTACAACTATGCTAAAGCAGTTGCTGATGGAGAAGACGTAACTTATTTGCTTATAGCGTAGCAGCCAGCGCCATATTTCGATTTAGAAAGATGATGGTTAATAACCCAACAATCCCCCCCCCCCCAGCATCTGCCAGCACTAACATGATCTTTGCTAAAAGACAATGGCTGCACAACTTGCCTTTGACCATGGAGTCACATGACCGTTTGGAGTTGGACCAAACATTCATGTAGCATTCCCCTTGGGCATGGCCGCAATGCTAGCCACATAAGCTATGAGATGCTCTGCCCTGGTTTGAACACGGGCGACTATCCAAATGGCCTAAGTCATGGTAGAAGTAGCGAGGGTTTGTAGATAGGCTAGGGCTTTGTCATTCTTAGTCCATCTATGCAAATTTCTCTCCACAAAATGAAATGCATACGACAAGGTTATAGGTGTATTTTATGAAGTTAAGTGGCAAAAACCAAAGTTTTCATAAACCACAGGGATGATTTTTGTGATTTGCTCGTAATCTAAATATGAGGAAAAAAATATATAAATAGTGAATTTAATAATTTATAGATTAATAATCTGACAAGGATTGTTAGACCATCAAATTATTTATTTCAGAAAATCGTATTCTAATAATTCAACGAATATGATCTAAAATAAACAATAACTAATGAATAAGGAATCTTCCTTGAATTATTTTTTTAAGTGTTCAAATAAATATCAGTGTCTGCTTTACATAATGAATATAAAATACTATTAACTACATATAAAAAATATTACAATAATTTAAGCATAGTGTAATGGTTGAAACAAAGGTTGGTAAATGTTAATCTTATTATTATAAATTATATATATATATACTAGTTGTCTACCCGCGCAATGCGGCGGGATGTAAATGTTCTATCAAGATATATTCAATTTTTAAATATCATTTTTTTGCAAAATATMTTTGAAATACATGGAAGTTCAAAAGTTGTATCATAAATCCAAAAATGAAAATTTAATACAATTTCTCATTCAAAAATTCTAAAATATATGTTTAAACAAAKAAAAAATTAGAATCATGTTTTTATCATAATTATCATTCAAAACTTCTTGATACGCCACATTTGATGTGTAAGACTCTTTTGTTGATTGAACTTTTTGATAGATTTCACTAATACTTTTGTATTACCACCTGATATCCCTCTGAACAATGTCACATAAAGTTTGTCGTACAAGAATACCGATTCTAATAGATAAACACCTACCATTGAAATTTTGAAGTCGAGAAGTCGAAATCTAAATGATGTTTTGTTCTATCCTCCATTCGTTCCAGTTTTATTTTGGCTTTTGAAATTTTAATTTGAATAACGATTTATATATTAAAAAAATCAAGGTTAAAGTTATCAATTGACCAAGTATACGAAAAGGAAATACTCTTAGGGACCGTTTACTCAAATGCTTACCCAGTAAGCAATTGTCAATATGAATTAATACTATCATTTATTTTGATGCATAARAATTTAGTACATCAAAACATGTCGAATGCAACAAATTATTGAGTTGGCACTTACCTGKGTAAGAGTCTCCATCCTCCATTATAGGGTAAGAATCTMTATCATTCTCATMRYTCTTACCCGCTAAGACTATTGGCCCTTTTCATGTTCATCCGATAATAAATTTATCCGATAAACAYTTACCAAGTAAGCGTTTAGTAAACGACCCCTTAGTGATTAAAATTGCTCAAGTGTCGTTCGTTCGGTTATAGACAACAAAGTCAACATGGAAAAAATAAAAGTTGTATGTGAAATCTACCAATAAGTGGTCAAAATGACCTACAACAATGTCATCTTTCTAGCAATTATCATACATTTGAATGGAAAAAAAACTATGAGAAACACCATTATTAATGTTGAATTAGTAAAGAACCCTAGTATAGCATAAAGTCAAGCACTTCCATTCCAAGACAACTTCCTTTGACTACAAGACTTGTAGATACATATTGCTTTTTTTGATGAAGTTGTTTCATATGTGGTTATGAAATTGTTTCATATATTACTTAATGAAATTTTAATGAAACTATTTCATTTATTTCTTTAAAATTAAAATAATGAAGATGATAATATCCATGATTAACACCCTCCACAATAAAAATGATTAATCAACCTCTCATAATTACAAAAAAAATGAACAAAATAAAAAATTATGATTGGTTGAATGAGGTTTTCACAGTTTTTACAAATTGAATGGTTTTTATTTAAACCCACCCCTATATATATATTTATATATATATATATATATATATATATATATATATATTTTTATGCGTTTCATTTGTAAACCACACAATTTTAATAATCTTTACAAACCATAACCTTTGAATTTATTTAAATATCTAATTTTTTCCTTATTAATATAATTCTATAAAGGGTCGTTACAACTTTTTCAATTAATTATTTTAATTATATTCTTATTACGAGTATGTGCCATTTTGTAGGGATATGATTTTGATATTTATGGTTATGATCGGAAAGTATCATCGTCTCCGTCTTTTAAGTTATTGTTTTTAAGATTTTATTATTTTGTAAAATTTAAAAAGAAAAACAGAGTGATTTGTATTTAATGAAAAGATATATGCTAGTGATATATATCGTTGATTTGTTAACCAAAATGAGTTCCAAGGAGTTGGCAAGCGTCATTGATGGAGGCTATGGTGAAACATCGGAGGCCATCAATACCCAGAAAATTTTCCATACGGTGGCACCATATAATTAATATAATATAATATACATCTAAAAATAATTACAAAAAATATGGTTTTTATGGTACCGATAAACAACTCTTAAACTTGTACCCGACGCATTTTCATCTTTTGGAAACGGTCAATATATACCAAAAAATAATTACAAAAAGTATGTTGAGAAACAACTCCTAAATTTGTCCTCGGCGTGTCTTCATCTTTTGGAAACGATCGATGATATCTTCGTCTTTACCATTACTAAGGACTTCCTTTTCTATGGTGCAAATGAGGGCAGAATTCAAAAAATCATCACCAATTCGGTTACGTAAATCTGTCTTGACAAGCTTCATCGCCGAAAAACATCTTTCAACCGTAGCAGTTGCAACAGGCAAAACCAGTGTCAGTTTCAATAACCGGTAGACTAAATGATGAGAAAGATGCTTTCTTGTTGCCACCATTAATCTGGCGAGGTCGGCAATACCGTTTAAGTTGGCAAATCTGACATCATTATAAACAGAATGATAGTAGATATCAAGTTCATGCTCAAGAATGATCCTTTCCTTGTCTTCAAAATCTCGGGGATACATCTGACTCAACTTCAATAGGCTTGATTTGTTAAATTGAGAAAATGAATTGCGTGGATTCAAAGCCGCCATATTTTGAAGCAAGTCGGTACTTATCTCACCAAAACGATCACCACACTCTCGGATTTGCATATCCAAAACAGTGTTGAATATATCATAGTTATAATAATGTTGATTGGTAATGTTCACCTTTTTCCTTGAATTTCTTGCATTAACATAAGCTTCAGCCATATCCAACTTCACAATCTTATGTTTATCACAAAAAGAGTAGCATTTCTCCAAAACTTGATCAAACCCATTTTCCCTCAACATTTGTAATTGACCTTTGGTTGTTCCTATCAAATCAATAGCTTCCAAGATGTCTTCATCTTTCCTTTGAAGAGCTTGAGACAATGAA
>NC_037544.1:8763653-8768179 GCF_001531365.2 Cynara cardunculus var. scolymus
CTTCTCCAAAGCAAGTAACGAGATCTTTTTGAATCTTTGGAGATGTCAATTGATTGTTCTTCGGGGCATTTTGTAATATAACCTTTTCAATCTCCCCATTTGTTCTTCCGATTAACTTTAAAGTCCCCAAGAAAAGCCCTTTGTACATAGACTTTTCCGACTCATCATTGCCACGAAATGGTAAAGTATTCTCCAACAAATATCTACAAACTTCAACAGAAGCATTCAATCGCTTGTGGTACTCGGTCTTCATGAGTTCTGTTTGTTTATGAAGGGCAACATCAATTGATTGGTTTCGATTAACCAAATCTTCACATTTTTAAGTGCTTTATGGTGAAAACTATTAACCTCACCCTCATGAAGCGTAAGTCTATCTTTTTTACTCCAACTATCAAATCCCTTCGCCACAAATGCATCTATCCCATGATTCCCACCTTGGTCTCTGAACAAGTAACAAGGCAAACAATATGCTCTATCTACTTTTACACTGTATTCCAACCATTGAAATTGATCAAACCAAGTAACAACAAACCGTCTCCCTTTAGCCCCTATAACTTTGGTTGGAAAGATGTGACCTCGTGGTTGACAAGAACCCCTTACCAAGTATTTCTGTCTAATTTCGTCTCTTTGATTTGGGTTATAACTTATAATTTTGGGTCTCTCTGATGGATCCCAAGGAAGATCGTTAACATCAATCACATTGTTGGATGCATCATTATTACCGGTTGATGATGAAGCTTTTCGCTTCAAATATTTTTCTATAATGAATGAGAATCGTAAATCTAAGTAATGAAAACAATAATAAGTAATCAGTATTCAGTAATGAGAGAATGAGTAAATTTGCAAATTAATAATAAAATCAATAATGAGAGTTGAGACAGTAGACACAGTAGCTCAATGCCTCAATATGGTAGAAAAACTTTTTGAATTACAAATTCATGAATCATATCCATTATAAATTCGTGAATTTCGAAATTAATGAAACAAATCATGAATCCCAATACATATTAATATGACTTATTCCTTATTATGTAACAGACAATCATGGAGCTATTCATGAATCCAAAAATGAATTAGTGTAAAATCACATCTAATTTGGCCATTTTCTTATTTTTTTTAAATAGGTATTATTGTCATCTGAACCCGACTATATATATATATATACATATATATATATATATACATTAGTTGTGTACCCGCGCAATGCAGCGGGAGTCGTAATGTAAACGATTTTGAGGCTTTTTGTGTTTTCACGAGAGAAGACTTTTTGAATGATATGATTTGCTCTTAGTTTTTTACATATTAATACATAAAACATGAACTTAGAAATAGGCATCATGGCTAGTGTTTTACAAATCGCATGAACTTTATTTTTGAGGAGAACATGAATCATGAAGCGATCCAAAACAATTACACAACATAAACATGAAAAGCAACATACAACAGTTCCTTTTAGCTTCAGATTTAAAAAACACTTCACCTCGCTTGATACAAGCAAATGGTATGCCTTTGGAGAGCCCGCACACCCAAAAAGTAAAACATAATCCGTTTGCTCATTAGCTTAAAAAGTATGTACAAGAAAGAAAGTAAATGAATAAGGGTTGTTGAAGCTACAAAGTCACATCTCTACAGTTTGCAATAAAAATATAAAGAATCAAATTAAGTGATCAAGGAACATATATACGTGGAGCATTGGAACAAAGTAATTGAACCCATCTTTGTAAAAACACTTCAAATAACATTCATAACAATTAACATTTACAAAGTTTAATAAAACTTTGAAAATCAAATTTCAATGACAAAAACTGAACTCTAATATAGTTAATAAACTGAACTCTAAAATAATTAACCTAATTCTATCTCCTAACAATATAGATGAATCTTGACAAAACTCATCCAACATCAATGATAGGTATTGGACGTTTGTCCTTCACCATATGGCCAGCTGTGGGTAGAGAATACAAACAGTAGGAACAGAATATCGAATTCAAAAACATGTTTAGAACAAGAACACAACAGGTAAGAGTCATCGCTCTCGCTTACCGGGTAAGGCTCTCTCGGTCCTTGTCTTCACACTTACCGGATAAGATTTTTGGTCCTTACCATATTCATCCGGTAAGGTAATGTGACTTAGTAATCGCTTACCCAAATAAGCTTTTGGTAAACAACCTCTTAATTTTTAGAAAACTTTAAAACCAAATCACTTTCTTGATCATAATTCGAACAAGTTCAATAACTTAGTTTTTTCAATTGACCATTTAGTTTTTCTAATTAACCATGGCGGGATCATAAAAGCATGATTTCATGCAGGGGATTCCATCTTAAAACCAATTAGCAACGGGAGAGAAGTCATTCTTGAATTATATATATATCAAGGGATAGTTGTGTACTCATTGCATATGCATCAGATGTAAAATTGTCTTTGGAAACAACAAATAAAATTTCATACTACTGTTTATCAAAGTTCAAAGGAAATGAATGCAGCTAGCCTAACATATTTGGAGCTCTTGGTAATGTTTCCCCCTTTTTAATAAGTCAAAACAACTAAATATAGCAACAGAAAGTACAAGCAACATAGAGAAAATGTGTTTCTAGTACTTGATTCTTTCAATAATTTCTCAATCTCAACTTTATAAAAAATCAATAGCATCCACACTTTTTATGCATAGACCAAGAAAATCGGTTTGATCCATGAAGAAAGAAAAGGAAATCCACCTAAATACTTAGAGTGAAATGTCAGAGTTTGCACAATCTAGACTACCTTCTATAGCTTGTCATTATATAGACTTAAAATAAAATAACCCATACCTTCAATGATGGTCTTTTTGATTTGGTTGAATTTTAAGTACGAGCTGATTTCTTCTCTTATAATCTTTTTTTCTTTTGCATTCTCAAGGGGAGAGTAATTTGAGATGGTACATATTCTTTGTAAGTTAACGTCATCGCACCTTCAACTTAATAAGCATCAGAGCAAGCGGATGTGGTTATCAGGAACTAAAATCTCCATTGCATGCCTCTCCGAATGTCTGAAATCTGAACATAAGAATATAATTCCATATCTACTCAATAGGTTTGACCAATGGAACAAATTTACTGAAACAAACTATCTTATCAACAATGCAAKTAATTAACCAAAATTCAACTTAGTAAACAACAAATGGAACACAATGACTTCAGATCTAAAATCATTAACTACGTAAACCAGCAGGCCAGCAGATGCAACAAATGGGCAGACACAGGTCACATGAAACAATAGATCAGAATATGGGAAAATTAGAAGAAAGGTAGTCCCAAAAAAAGAAATCAGAATAGCAGCAAGAAACTGATCATACCATTATAGAAATAGATTTGACCATCTTTAAAACCCTTTGATCTGGTGCAACTCAAAGTAGAAATAAACTTTCTAAATCCTATTACCATAAACTGGTATAAACCTTTTTTTTATAATAGTAGCCAATAGATCATTAATCACCAACTAAAACCAGACCTTAAACCAAGCATTGGTTGTTTATCTATGATCTAACCAAATCCAAATCCAAACCAGACCTTAAACCAAACATTGGTTGCTCATGGCATGTATGGTTCTATGTTAAGACTTAGGCTAAAAAATTTACCTGTCATCTGGTCAATTTTTGCATCCTCTTCTAGCTCAGTTTCCATAGTCAAAGCAAGTAACTTCATAAAGGTTGCATTATAAGCAATCTAAACATTTATTTGGCTTAGGGATAATCAAATAATGGTGAACCACATTACACATACTTCTTCATTGAAACCACATTACACATACTTCTTCATCGATTCCAGGGGAGGACAGGTTGTCTTTTCCGGTGCTTGCTTATGAGGTATGGCAAGTAGGGTTCACAAAATGTGGACCACGGGGTCATGAGATCCCCGCCATTAAACCTTTTTTTTTTATCGAAATCACTATCAAAAACATCTGCAACCTCTGCTTCTTCTAGATAGTTTGTATCATCTTCTCACTAAAAAGAAAGAACATATTTAACATATCAAGAAATTTTAACACTTTGAGAATGGAACACATTTATCACCAAATAATTACTATCGAAAACATTGCACATATTTTCTCTCTAATTTTGTACGTAATATCGAACTTAAATCGCGTGAGGCTAGTCGAGAACTGTTATCAGGGGTTGAGAAGGTGGTCAAAAGCCCTGCTTTCTGTTGTTTGAATAAAACCAATGAATTAGTTCAAAATTGATTCATGTATATATATACACATATATATAGATTATATAGATTCACCTGAATGGCAGCAAATAGGAGGTCATTGTAGGTTGTAATTGCATTAACCTTTCCACCGGTTCCTTCAAGAGTCACTTGAGATTGKGTCTTGAGGTTCCAACTCTATATACCACAAGTAGAAGTACATACAATTAGTATATATGACAGTGAGAAGCTTAATTAATTACATATGTACATTCAGAGAATATATATGTATATATAACAGTGAGGAGCTTAATTAATTACATATATACATTCAGAGAATATATATATATATATATATA
>NC_037544.1:8769009-8776680 GCF_001531365.2 Cynara cardunculus var. scolymus
TGAATTACCAAATTACCCTTATCATTAATTTATAATTTAGATTTGAACCTAAAGTGAAGAAAGAATGTGATTGGTCAAGATCGGTTTCCATAGTTTGTACCATATGGTTGGTTTCTATTTGAACCAACCTCTATATATATATATATATATATATATATATACCTTAATATTGACATCTGTGAGTCCGGAAAAAATCCATGAATCTTCGTTAACCAAAGTCTCACACTCCATACCCATGTCAACAACAGTCCCACACTGCATGTCCAACACAAATTAATAATGGATGGTGTTGTAACCCCAAATATGTAAGGATTTATCCTTGCTACTACAATACAAGTATAATTATATAACCTTATTTGGCTATAATCGTTCAAGAACAGAGCTAGGGATAAAATCAATAAATAAGTATATTTATATACTAAGGGGCCGTTTACAAAGCGCTTACCCGGTAAGTACTTACCGGGTAATTTTCCTCACTGGATGAACATGGCAAGGGCCAAGAGTCTTATCCGGTAAGAGCGATGATAAGGATGAAGAGTCTTACCCGGTAAGTGAGGGTGATGACTCTTACTCGGGTAAGCGCTTACTGAGTAAATTGTTACATAGGATATGTTTTGATATACTACAATCTTACCCAATAAAATAAATTATAGTGTTTGACTTCTAATGTTAAACACTTACCGGATAAGCATTTACGTAAACGGCCATTAAGACTATGGTTAAATAACTTTTTCCTCTTTTAGACGGTAAGCGTTAGGTAGATGACTCATAAATAAGAATAAACTTCTTACCATTTAAATGAATAAGAATTTACCTGAGAATGTTTTCTTGATGATTAGGAAGGCTTCCAACTAATATTTCCTGCAACCAAAGAGATTGTTCTTTACCGAACGCCCACAAACAAACAATTCATTCACAATGAAATCAATAAATCATTCATCAAAATTCGAGATCGTTTTTCCATTGCGTAGTTCATTGTACAATCTAACTGTACAACGATATGGGCAAAGATTTTTCTATCAGGAGCATCAAAAATAATAAAAAATGCTTATAGTGAAACGTACTATAGAGATTGAATTTGATAGCAAAAGTCATTGAAAATTTGGGGTATAAAGCAACATAAATCATGAATTACATCAAGAAACATGCACCAACAAACATATTCTGTTATCTAACCTTACGTATTTTGAAGTTCAATGGAATTTTCACAATAACATCATCTTTTGGAAGTGAAATCCATATGAAGCCATTGATATGGCACATGCTATGTACATAGAGCCATTGATCCGAAACCATCAAATCAATCACAATTTGGAGCAATCACTTGTAAAAGTTACATAAGCCACTAACCAGTCATCTGTAAAATTCACAAAAAGCAGGAAAAAAAAATGATATTACCGTTTGGCTAGTCCTTACAAACAATGAACTTGAAAGTAGGATTTAAATCAAAATATTTTGTCATGAAAGCTCATATATATCAAACGAATATCTTCAAATATGGTATTCTAGATCATGTTGAACAATATTCTAGACTTTTGTTACTATATGTGTCTTACCTTTTAGAGTAATGAAAAAAAATGATGGAACCTGGACAGTAATGAAAGAAAGACGATAATGAAGCCTGTAAATCAAAATCAATTGTGAAAATCCAAATAAATGAAAATAAACTACATCGAGTAGTATGTATTTGATACAAACTGATACAAATGGGAAACAAATTACCTTGACACGGATAAAAGCATGTTCGTGTACTAAAAATGGTGAATCACAAACCTTCTTTGAGTTGATAACATCTCCATCTTGATAATGCTTCAAATCCTAAATCAACCCAACAAAGAAATATAAGATTAAGGTTTAAAAGGTAGTATAGATATCCATTAAACTGTTTATAGAAAGAATAAGCAATAAAAATGATAAATTGTAACAAGAGGGGAGTAGGAGGACATTTACATAAACCATATTGTTAGCCATTTGACCCGTGTTTGTTGAAATTCTCATGATGATCATTGTGTAAGATGCTTAGATTTTGTCCACACCGGTGAATGGTAGTCTGTAGGCCCCTGTTAAAAAAAACTCACCTAGGTATCTGAAAATTCAAAAAGAAGTAATCAAAATAAATACCAAGATACATACAGGCATACAAACCCATAGAAAACTCAAGAACCCTAACCCACATAAATGAAGATTTCGAAAGGAATCAACACACAGAAACAATTAATTCGAATGTTAACCCATAGAAAACTCATGAACTCTAACCAACCAAATGAAGATGAAAACCAAAAAAAATTACCTTGATTGGAACCCTAGCCGTATTTGAAGCATGGATTGGGGGTGAATCGATGTATTGAATCGTCACTCCAGGAGGGAATCAATGAGAGTGTGTGGAGCGATGAAATCATAATCTGCAAAACCTCAATCGTAATCTACAAAACCGATGAAATCATGATTTCATCTCAATCGTAATCTGCAAAACTCTCAATCGTAATATGCAAAACCGATGTAATCGTGATTTCATCTCAATCGTAATCCACACGATTTCATCTCAATCGTAATCCCGATGAAATCGTTAAGAAGTTGGTGGTTTAAGGTTAGGATAGAGTTTTGATTTGAACGGATGGCTTTGATAACTTGTACCATTAGTAATAGAGGTTGTTTTTAAGTAATTTGGCATTAATTGGTAGTACTGTATGTTTAAAAGGTTGTTTTTAAGAGTTTTAAGAGTTTTTAAGAGTTTTAGCCAAATGCATTATAAAATAGTATAGATATATATATATATATATATATATATAGAGAGAGAGAGAGAGTATATATATATATATATATATATATAAAGAATAAATTATAAAGAACCTAACGTTTTTAGTGCAACTTATTTTACTTCTATTTCGATCATATTTCGTCTATTTTTCATTAACTTACGATGATAAATATAAATAACAACAAGAACAAAATTATAAGATAAAAAAAATCAATATATATATATATATATATAACNCTTTGTTTAAACATATATTTTAGAATTTTTGAATGAGAAATTGTATTAAATTTTCATTTTTGGATTTATGATACAACTTTTGAACTTCCATGTATTTCAAAKATATTTTGCAAAAAAATGATATTTAAAAATTGAATATATCTTGATAGAACATTTACATCCCGTCGCATTGCGCTAGTAGACAACTAGTATATATATATATAATTTATAATAATAAGATTAACATTTACCAACTTTTGTTTCAACCATTACAATATGCTTAAATTATTGTAATATTTTATATATGTAGTTAATAATATTTTATATTCATTATGCAAAGCAGACACTGATATTTATTTGAACACATTAAAAAATGATTTGAGGAAGCTTCCTTATTCATTAGTTATTGTTTATTTTAGATCATATTCGTTGAATTATTAGAGTACAATTTTTTGAAATAAATAATTTGATGGTCTAGCAAACCTTGTCAGATTATTAATCTATAAATTATTTAATTCACTATTTATTTATTTTTTCCCCTCATTTTTAGATTATGAGCAAATCACAAAAATCATCCCTGTAGTTTATGGAAACTTTGGTTTTTGCCGCTCAACTTCATTAAGTACACCTATAACCTTGTGGTATGCATTTCATTTTGGTTTGGGTTCCTGTGTCCAACGACCGTTTCTAGCCACCATTAAGTGAGATCAAATGCCCTTAATGTGAGGAGCATTTTGGTCTTTTCCGGTTTTTATTCTTTTAAATGTGCAAATTTATAAAACCCTAAAATCTAGTTCATTCTCTAAATTAGAAACACCGCCCTTGAATAAACTCCACAACTCCGGAAGTTTTGTCTTACCCGATGAATGGGACGATTCAGGGGATGATCACCACTCTGTCCTGCCGCATTTGCGTCTCCTCCGACTGCATCTTTTCCCTACTGCGTCTTTGTCACATCTACTCTCCTCCACTCCTAGCTAGTTCAAGCAGTTCATATCAAATTATACATGGTGAGGTATAAGAAACATTCTTTAAATACCTATTTCCTCTTTTAAAAATATGCTCACAAGGTGAAGCAACAACTTTCTCATAACATACCATTTATGAAAGTATAACTCAAAACAATTGAATCATCTTACGATTACGGGGGAGACCCAAATCCATCAAGGTCGTGGAACACATAGTAAGTCATGTAATGATGTTAACCAGCTTCACTTCAAGGTTACTACTACCTCAGTGTTTACTCCCTTTAGTATTAAGATCAGAACATCAAAACTCTTCAATTGTTTATACCAAAGCTACAACAAGAAGAGAACTTCAAAACCCTTTACTTGTCCAAGTCAAAGGTTCTAAGGTAAGAACATCAAAACTCCCCGTTGTTCCAAACCGATGACATCAAAGCTCCTCTCTTTATGAATTTAGTAATTCCGATGCATATGGATTCGATATAACAAGACACCAATTACACATATATCACCTCAATACTTAAACAAGTACAAAACATGTAATAGTGGATAATCATGTTGAAAATGCAAATAATGGTCACAAAATTGTTTGAACCATCGATATTTGGTAATATCTCCAACTAAATAAATATACAAAATCTAACCCAATAATATTCATAAATAATGTGATTACTCCAATTTTAGGCAAATAATCCAAATAGTTCAAATCATGAATCAAGGTTTAAATATGGCAAATAACCATCATAATTAAAATGCTTCATAAAATCAAGGCTAATGTGATTAATAATCCTAGCATTATCATAAAACACCATTCGAGATGTTTTTCAAGGTTTCCTTATATCACAATACCAAATATACAACAATGAATCATCATCTATCATTATTTGAAAGGAATCCTTAGGGATGGCATTTAGAAATACAGATAGGGACCGTTTTGACATGTATAAAGTTTGTAAAGATATAATAAACGCATAAGTGCTAGATTTGGTTAAATCTAGGAAATCAAGCAAATCCTTAGCTCCCATAATGAAGACTTGAAGCTCATCCCAAAATCCCAATCCAAAGACTTAACTTGAACCAAACAAGCCTCTGAAACTCGTTGCTCAAATCGGATTTGTGAAGAGAAATTTGGATAGATGGACCGAGAATGACAAAGCCCTAGCCTATCTGCAAACCCACATGACTTCTACCGTGACTTAGGCCACTTGGATAGTCGCATGTGTTCAAACCAGGGCAAAACATCTCATAGCTTGTGCCACTAGCATTGTGTCCACGCCCGCGAGGAATGCCACATGATTGTCTGGTCCATCTCCAAACGGTCATGTGACTCCATGGTCACGTACCCCATTTATTATTGCTTCGGTTGTGATGGTATTCATTTTGTTATGTATATGGTGCTTATGGTTTACTTTGTTGAAGAAATCAGTTAACTAAAGGGGTATATTGGTGTTCTAACTTTTTTCATGTCTTCTTCTTATAAAAAAATTGAAAATAATATATATTATTCATGCAAAGGGAGGTTCATGGGAAAAAACCAAAAAAATAAAAAACTGATGAACGCCTTTGTAATTATTCATCTAAATGGTATGCACATGTATATAAAAGTAATTGAAGTTGTTTTTTGGTTTTATGCACATGTGCCCAGACGAATTGCTTGTAAATTACGTGTATGCACATGTACATACAGTCCATATAAACGGCTATTAGGGTGTTTTTCCAAATTTTCATTTTTTATGATTTTTCCCTGAACCTGACCCTATACATGTATATATATAAATCATATCCACATACATGACTCCCTCATCCCTATTGTCTCCTTCATCCTTGACATTCCTTTATTCCAAGATATGCACAAAGACAACTGGAGCAAAATTAGGGCGGGACAAGGAGTTGAAGAAGAAGATGTGGTGGTTATGAATGAGTGAGATGGTTGTAGGATAACTAAACTCACCTGACCAAGACTGATTGAAACAGAATTGGCTACTTGGAATTCTTTCTGGTAAGAAGATTATTTTGAACCTCAACTTATGATTGTTTAGGAAAACAGAACATCCATTTCAAAATGGAACCATTGGGATAATTCTCACCTATTTGGATGAGTTAGAGATCGACATTCACCACGAGATGCTGAAATCAGTCAAAATAAGTTTTGCCAATGTGATAAGGGTTTCAAGCTTGTTCTTGATTCTTAGATTTTAAGGAAATGAGCCTGTTAATTTATTTAAAGACTAAACAACGATCTAGAGCTTACCTATGCATCTTCCCTAACCTAGATATGGACCATTATGATGCATCTTCATCCCTACTCAGTACATGGATTTGGGTCTACTTCTTTGTTCAACCGAAGCACCACTCTGATCATTATTGTTGATTAAGATTAAAAGAAACAAAACCCAAATGTAGCACACAAATCCATCTTTTTCCTATTAATTGTTTCATATAATTTGAGGGTTTCTAATTTTGTTGATAATTGGACTAGGAAGAAGCTCGGTGGACTGTGTTGGTTTTCTAGTTCATCGGCTCTGAAGACATCTTGGGGGATAGTTTGCTTTTTGGTTCATCGATGACTCAGGAAGGTGTTGGTGATATTAAGGTCATCATTCATTTTGATGTGATTGTAATTTACTTAAGATCGATTAAAGTGATAAGGCAAACATAAGTGAGTTAGGAGGTGCAAAGTGCACACTCACAAATATGAAAACGAGAATATGGGTATATATAAGATTTCGATCTCACAGTTTTTGAGGTATAGTTTTTCTCTTGGATTATCCCGATACTCAATTTGTGATACCCAAGGCTTTTAGGGACGAATTAGTGTATTTGGAAAATGTGTTCAACACGAATCAACAAGATTATCCAGTCATGTACCATCTCTGAATCCCTATATCTAACAGGAGGGGAAGGGGGAGGGTTAGGGAGTGTATTTTTATAAAACAAAATAAGGAAAAACTTAAATTGCATATAAATTTTTTAAGAAATAGAAGTAAAAACAAACATATACTCATTTGAGTAGCACATACCTCCCCACTTATCCAAATATTTTTGAAGGTGTTAGTCAAATGGACCACAGTCGTAACAAATCTCACATCTTAGGGATCAAATACATAATAAACGTAATATGAGAACCCTAGTTGTAAGTTTCATCAAAATACAAGGACAACATATATCCGTAATTCACTAGAAGTCTTAATAATAAGTTATAAAAACAAAGTTAAATAATCCAATAAGTTCTTTATTTATAAAATAATAAATTGTTATAAGGAAATTAAATAATCTAATAACACCCGAAGAAAGTAACTACTCCCCTAATAAATTGTGATGATTTCTTTAATTGACATATAAATAAGAGCAAGAGGATCAATCTAAACAATACCATCATCCATACAATATACAATTACATGAAAAATAAACTACATCTTTTCGTATCATATGGTTTATTAAAAATTGCTATTTTTAATGATTTATATATTTTTAAAATTATAGTTTTGAGCTGTATGGCTTATAATTAATTGTTATTTTTATCTCTCATAATTAACACTAAACCAATATTATGGTTAAGCTCAATCAGTAAAAAATACAATAAATTTGTACTCATGGCGACAAAAAAACCATATATATCGTCAAAATGATAAAATACAAAATTCATAATATTAAACAAATCACGTGACGAAATTGGTAGTTTATTTTATATCCATTGGGTGGCTTGCTTGTAGATATTAAAATACACCAATC
>NC_037544.1:8780335-8785330 GCF_001531365.2 Cynara cardunculus var. scolymus
CCCTTGTATTTTACGAGAACGCAAGAACAACCCAATAAACTCAATTTTTTTTAATTAATAAATTAACTTATATTAAATATAAACAAATTAATAAGGGCACTAATGTAATTAAGTAGTTTTTATAATTTTTATTTTATTTTAATTAATTATAATTACCTTTTTTTTCTTGGATTGATCACGTTCATTTCCACTCTTTTATCTTTTCTTGTGATAATTGTGTGATTGTGTAACTATAACCTATCGAAACCATGATCAATCGAGTGTAACCGTAACCTATCAAAACCATGAGTAATCTTTGTGATAAATGTGTGATTGCCTAACCCTAACCGATCGAAACCATAATCAAATTGAGTGTGCAAGTGATGTTATAATAGTGATATCACATGATTATCACACCCATATCACACCAAATCATTTAGTGGATTTCGCCCGTAATCGTTGTGATAAATGCGTGATTGTCTAATCCTAACCTATCGAAACCATGAGTAATCATTGTAATAAATGTGCGATTGTCTAACCCTAATCGATCAAATCGAGTGCTCTGTAATGATAGTGATATCACATGATTATCACACCCACTCTCTTCTCTTCCCTTGTTATAATTGTGTGATTGTGTAACCATAACTTATCGAAACCATAATCAATCGAGTGTAACCATAACCTATCAAAACCATGAGTAATCATTATGATAAATGTGTGATTGTCTAACCCTGACGGATCAAAACCATGATCAAATTGAGTGTGCAAGTGATGTTATAATAGTGATATCACACCCATAACACACCAAATCGTTTATTGGATTTTGCCCGTAATCGTTGTGATAAATGTGTGATTGTCTAATACTAACCTATTGAAACCATGAGTAATCGCTGTGATAAATATGTGATTGTCTAACATTAACCGATCGAAACCATGATCAAATCGAGTGTGATGTTATAATAGTGATATCACATGATTATCACACCCATATCACACCAAATTGTTTAGTCGATTTCACCCGTAATAGTTGTGATAAATGTGTGATTGTCTAATCCTAATCGAATGAAAGCATTTTCAAATCGAGTAATTGTGACAGATACCTTGAATAAACTGTGTTCTACGGCTTCTTCTTGTTGTTTGATTCCTGTATGCAAACCTTATGGCTTCTTCTTGCTGTTAGATTCCTGAATGCAAACCTTACGACTTCTTCTTGTTGATCGATTCATGTTTGCTGTTTGATTTCCAGACTTTACGGCTTCTTGATCTTCGATTTCTCCTTGAATCATTTCGTTATCTTCTTAATCGATACCTTCTAATAAAGGATAACTGTTGAATTAATTGGATAACTCTAATTTCCAAGATTATAATGTGGTCGTGTTTAAAATTGTATGATTTTGATATTCGTTATTACCCTTTCGAATCTCAAATTTTTTGAATCCTTTTAAATTTCAATTTTAATTCAAAAATCATTTAATTTTAATTGTTATCACAATATGGGGTTAATAAGTTGTTCTTGCGTTCTCGTAAATCACAGGAGTTCTCGTTTGAACCTTTCCCTATATATATATATATATATATATATATATATATATATATATATATATAGGGGCTGGTTCAAATGCTAACCAAAATTATCCTGTTAACTTTCTTAACCGATCTTGGCAATTAATTTGAATAATAAACGGTTGTGATTTAGTGATATTTAAAAATTAATTATTAAATTAATATTTTCAATTAACATATGTGAACAAAATATCAAAGGGTATTTAGGTAAAAAGTAATCTATCTTTGATACACAAGTTGTCAGACATATGAACAACTTGTGTATATCCTCAAAACACATCAAACAAAAAAGATTAGACATATGAACAACATGTGAACCGTATGAACATCTTCTGTATATTCATGAGCCAACTCTGTTGTATATACATGAACACCTACGAAGCTTGTGTTCACATGAATCACAGATACTGTTCATATTCATGTGATGTGATTGTGCATATGTATCGATATAAACATCTATTGCCTTTGATATATGTTCATTTAAACGAATTTAAATGTCATACTAATCTCTTACCAATAGGAACGCTTTGATCATCTTCTTCATTATCAGAATTCGAATTCCGACCGTAGTCGTAGACGATTTTAACTTTGTCATTTCTATTGTTGTCAATATGTTTTACAATAGAATTATCCATATTACTCGGACGATACAAAAATCTTTTACACTTACAAAAATAATATCATTATATGTAGAACATCACTTGAAAATTACGATCATGAACACGTATGAAGATAAAATTCAGAATTACATCATGATCAATTAGTGAGATTTTAAGATTTGTAACTCCCAATTAATTGTTAGGGGGTCAAATTACCTAATTACCATTGTATTTAATATATGAGTTACATTTGAACATAAAGTAAAGATGAAATATGATTGGTTAGGCTTGGTTAGTATTTGAACCAAGCTATATATATATATATATATATATATATATATATAGAGGAACGATCAAATGCAAACCACCATCTTTTGTGCAAACCCTACAAAACAATCTCATTCATCTATTTTTTTGATCAATGGTCATGATTAAAATGTATTATATTAGAAAAAGTAAAAAATAAAATAAAGTGAAAGGTTTAATAATTAATCAAGAAAGGGTAAAATTGGCAAACCATTTTAACTTTCAGCCATATTATATTAGGAAAGCAAATCATTGTTTCATTAACTTTCCTTTCATTGATATATTTGACATATCATGTTCTTAAAAAACATATTTTTATAGACAATTTGGCAAAATATATTATTTGGGACTAGACTGGTTAATAAAACAAATTGAAGTTTCAAGTGTAAAAAACTTGTCTCACATGTCTCATGAAAACAGTCTTGTTTCACATAATCTCAAGTCTATACACACACACACTAATTGTCTACCCATGCAATACGACGGGATGAAATCAACAATATTTTCATAAATAAAGGTTAAAAACTTATCTTTTAACCCATTTGAATCATACAAGTATATTGGAATACCCATTTTCTAGTTGGAACCACCATCAAAACAGAAGCTTTCAAGAAAGCAACCAACACATTTTCCAGTATGTGTGTGTGTCTCTATATTTATGTATGCATTTGTGTGTAGAGACTAAACTGGAATTAATTGAAGAAAGCCACAAATACTAATACTAATCGACAGAAAAATCTATTTCAAGAAAGCAACTAATACTAATACCAATCAATAGAAAAATCTATTTCAAGAAAGCAACTAAACAAAAAGGCAATCGATAGAAAAAACGATTACAGGATGGAAAACTAATTACCAGAGATTCTCTTGTAGATCCCTTTAAACACAAAGAAGAAACTATATGGGCAAATAAAACATAGAAGTGAGAGAGTTGAAGCATTACATGTTTCATCCTAGATTATCCAATGAAAATCTAACTGATACAGCCTTTGCAAATCAATCAAACACGAGGAACACAACAATAAATCAACCATTATCGGAAAAACACTAATTAGAGAGACAAATATAAAAAATCTGAAAAGAAAGAAGATCAAACCTGGAGAGCGATGGGAAAGGCGTCCGATTAGTTTTACATGTTCAAGCAATACGTGTAAAGTATAGTACATGACAATGATATGAAGCTTACCTTTAAGTGTCTTGTCTATTGATGTGTATTAAACTCCTTCCGCTACATACAGAAAATACATATAAGATTTTTTGTATATAAGCATCAAGCTACACGAGTATACAAATCACCAACAGAAAACATATGAAATGATCACTTTTACAAAATCAAAGACAAACGCTCCATTGGTCCATTATGAATGACAATGTTGGTGGTCTTCAAGACCTCTAATATGTAATCCTAAACAACCACCTGAGATAACAGATGTTGCAGAAGTTGTATAGTAAGAAAAATTATTTTTAATTTAATTGATGATAAAATATCCCCCCCCCCCCCCTCATATGCATTTTGCTATTATAACATAAAAAAGTTATTGTTTCACATATTAGAAAGCTAGCTTAACGAAACATATTATTTTTTACAACAAACTAAATAAGCAAATAAGCAGTATCCTCTTTTTTAACAACCCATTTTGATTGTCCATAATGTTACCTCACAAGGTAAGTGAAGGTGGTGTATCTTCCAAGTAAATGCTTACTCAGTACACATTTGGTAAACGACCTCTTAGTAACACTTTTGGAGACATTTGATTATTACATCTAGTAAAATATTTGTTAAGCCTGTTTAAATGATATATTTAGTAACCATATCCCTCCAAAGCTTGTTTAAACATTTTTCTATAATGCATTGTTAATTTTAAAAGGGATTTATGGAAACTAACCACCTCTCAAAATCATTTGTGTAATCCCTGTATCTAACAAAGTACACCTACAAAATAATTATGGAGAATAAAGCAGACTGAAAAAGGGTTTTTACTTGCAAAAAATGTTCTACACAACCTTTATTTAGTAGCTTTATGAATTAATGGAAAACATGTATAGAATGCAACCAAAATGCTATTAAATTTCAATAAACCAAAATGACAAGAAAATTAAGGCAACCAAAATGTATTAGAATGTATTTTCTAAAGGGGATAGTATTATATACCTCTCCCAAACTAAGGCAACCAAAATGCAAATGAATAAATTGGGTGAACTGTACAATCATGTTGGCATCAATATGTTACTTACCTCTCCTCCATGCTCAAAAGAGGACAGTGTTCCTGCATCAGTGCCAAAATGAAGAACTTGGTTTTTACATCCCTCGGGACTTCAACCATCAGAACGAAAAGATTACACCATTGAATCAAGAAGAAGATGAAGATGGAAAATCATAAAAGCTAAGATCAAAGATGAAGTCTATAAAGTGAACTTCAGTCTCATATTGAAAAGGAAAAAGCTCCAACATTCAGTTGCTACATGGATACAATAGAAAATTGTTGGAAAATTAATAAATGCTTCCAACAAACATATTGTTGGTCCCGTAAGGGTCTACAAGAATAGA
>NC_037544.1:8785440-8788512 GCF_001531365.2 Cynara cardunculus var. scolymus
TTTACAAGACTGTTTGCGGAAAGATAAGGTAAAGAAAACATATCTAAACAATGTTTGGTTACACACAGATCTTTAGCAAATACAAGAAAAGAGATTGCTAAAAGGAAGATCTTTTACTTAAGCTAGAAGATGCTTGAAGTAAGAAGAGGATAGCAGAGAGATGCGCGCACTCTGCAAGGAGAAGAAACACTTCTATTTATATCCAGTGCATTAAATGAACATTTAATGCAATATGGTAGGTTTAGAGTGTGTGTCAAGTCTTAGAGGAAGGCTTGTCCTTTGCTACAGTGAATAGTACAAAAACACTATTTTTGAGTAGACATCCTTGCTTAAAGTTGGTGGACAAAGAGTCGACTAATCGGCTCCGTACCATACTAACTTTTGCAAGGGTATGGGTTTGTCCTTTGTGTGCATAAGGACAAGGCAACAACAATCGTGCTAAGCAAGCTTTCTTTGATCGCTGAATGCTGGAATGACCTGAATGTCTCATCATCATTCGCTGAAGTTAGAGAAATCTTCACACATATGTAGTCTGACTTGTAATCACTGAATACCGCTTCTAATCACGTACTCCCCAGTCTCTAATCTTTAGTTTCAGTCTTCGACGTTTGTTGAAGGTTCTTTGGTGTGAGTGTTGTCTTCTTGAAGTATTGCTGTCTCTGATGAATTTACAATGCAAGTTCTTCAGCGATCACTGAACATACTCAGTGATGATCCCTGGAACTGAAAATACAGAAACACAAATACAACGTGAAAGGGAAAAAGGATTATCATCAAATCACTGAGAGCGAGGATCAACAATCTCCCCCTATTTGATGATAACAAGATAACATAAAGAAAGTTATCTTATCAAATTATAGTAGGGAAAAGTTACATATAAAGTATACGTCCCTTTTTACTATTTTGGGATCTTTTCTAGTTTGGTCAGTCTCATCTTGAGAAGTTTTATATCTAAGAAAATTACAAGTACGAAAACTAAAACTGAAAGCTTATTCACTGACTTATAGAACGTCAGTGAACGGAAAAAGTAACATTGGAACTCATAGACTTGTGTCCTTATTACTTTTTTCAGGGATCTTTTTCAGTGAACTACATGGAATACTCATTTTATTAATCAATGGAAATAATACAAATATTACAGTACATGTTAAAAACTTACAGAATGTAAATACAATCAATGAAAGAAGATATAGAAAARBAATTACAAGGAAAAGTGGATTGTTGTTACAAAGAGAATCTTATTCTAGAACACTTAGATCTATGTAATCAGGTACATTTTCACCAAGGTTTCTTCGACGTAGGAATTCCCTTCGTATCTTCAGATCAACGACTTTTCCAGGCATGCTATCATCTATACATTGCAAGAGATACGCCAAGTGATCCATTGGACATAGATGTAGCTCTGACACTCTCTGAAATCTAACTTCACCTTCATAGTCAAGGAATATAACTCCTAACTCAGGTTTAAAATGCACAGAGTTGGGTGTATAGGGACCCTTATCTGGCAAGTCAAGATTCAGCATAGAAATGTCAATACTCATATGACCCTTCAGGACTTCATCTAAGGAGAACTTTGTTTCATGTTCGTTTCTTAGGAATGGTCCTTCATTAGGATCAGAGAGCTTTATTTTCTTCTTCCCACCTTTCTTCAGAGTTGACTTGTCAAGGACCTTGACATACCTGGACATCCTTTTGATAAGTTCATTGATGGTGTCCTCGATAATTGTCTTGTGTCTCGACTTGGATTGCTGAATGGCTTGTCTGATCTCCATCCATTCGTTGTATCCATAGCGGACAAGGTAGGAAGGGTACTCGGTAACGGCATCAAGATTGTCCCTGGTGATGAGCATTGAGACCAGTGTCCCACCGTCTTTAGATCGTCCGCTGATGCTGACGCTGATGATTGGGCAGGGACTTAGTCTCTTTTTCAGCTTTGCTTCGCTCCATTGCTTATCCTTGTCCACTAGCTTCAGCTTCTTCTTGCGTTCAGCTTCTGCCATAGAAAGAAGTTTAGCTTGGGCTTGGACAACACTCACTGTTTTCTTGGACTTTTTTTTGGGAAGGACTTTAGCAGCTAGAGACTTGGCCAGCTTTAAGCTGTCTTCAGTCTGCTTCTTCTGAAGCTCTAGCTCTTCTTCAGCCCTTACTGCCTCGAGTCTTTCAGCTTCAGAAAGGAAGTCAAACTCACTACCACTAGAGGTACGAAAGAGGAATTTTTACTCTAGTTTGGTCGAGCGACTCCTTAAGCTGAGACATCTGCTGGTCTGTTGGAGCATAAGAGCTGGGTTGATCAGATACCCACTCCAGTCGACTGCAGGTCGTTGAAGGGATATGAAGTTGATACTCTGAAGTAAACACTACCTGAGAGGTAGAGGCTTCAAATAAGGTTTGTTGAGGGCATGGGAAAAGTACCTTCAAGTTACCTTCTTCAGCGACCGCCTTGCCTTTCGACTTGGGGTCCTGGTGCTTTGATGGAGTCGATTCACCTTGTCTTTGCTCCCCTTGGGATTGAGCTTCCCCGAGGGCAACACCTCTGTTGACGGTTGATGGCTTCTGGAACTTGATGGTGAAGTCATCTTCATCATCGTCATCGTCGTCACCATCTAGATCATCTCCGGTGTCTGGAATGACAGGTTCATCATCGTCTTCATCATCATCATCTTGATCCTCATCAGCATCATCATCATCACCAACAGCAGTGACGGTATGGACATCATCCCTAGGGATGGCTTCATCAACCTCAGCTAGAGCAGCTTCGGTGGACGTGATTACAGGAGCAGCAACTGCTTTAGCTTCGAAAGCCTCGGCTTCAACTGCAACTGAAGCTGATACTGGGCCAACAGCCTGAGAAGCTGTAGGAGCAGCATTTGATGATCCACCAGCGTTGGACCTCATCTCCTTCTCTCTGGCTAAGACTTGAGAGAATTGGCCAGAGAGTTCGTCCAAGCGCTGTCGCTGGAGAACCATGGAATCCTCCAGCCTTTGCAAAGCATTGACTAGAGTTGTTGTTGCCTCATGCATCTCATGGAGCTGGACGCGATCATCGGCAGAGAATGAAGGTGCACTCACTGG
>NC_037544.1:8788612-8800285 GCF_001531365.2 Cynara cardunculus var. scolymus
CTTCTCCTTCTTCTTCTTCTCCTTCTTCTTCTTCTCCTTCTTCTTCTTCTCCTCCTCCTCCTCCTCCTCCTGTTGTTGTCATTGAGTTAGATTATACTAAATCTAAGGATCTATCAGAGTCTAATATTGCAGACTTTAATGAATCACTGGCGCTCTTAACTAAATCTTTTAGAAGATTCACCAGAAAAAGTAATTTTCGCAGATCTCCTTCGCTGACCATCAAGGAAAATCCAAAGTCAAATAATATTGACAAAGCTTCAGCGATCTGCTACAATTGTCACCGCAAGGGTCACTTTGCTGGTGAGTGCAAGTCTAAGAAGGTTGTGACTCCATCTTATAAAACCCCATCCTCCTTCAGATCTAAAGATGACAAATACCTGAAGCTGAAGGAGAAGTACAAGAAGATGTAGAGTTCCCAACGAAAGGCCAAAGGTCTTGTCGCTGAAGAGCATGACTGGGCTGATTAGTGTGATGAATCATCATCCGATGAGGAAGACACGGCCTATCTCTGCTTGATGGCCAAGGATGTCAAAGAAGAAGCTTATGAGACATCAACTTCTAATGATCCCTCATCATCATCTTCTGCTCAGGTATATCTCCTGAATGAACCCTCTTATTCCTCCTCCTATAGCCTATCAGTGTTAGATACGCTGACGGTAGACCCTTACAATGCTCTGAATGGCAAATCTAAAGCAAAAATGCTTAATCTTGATTTTCAAGAACACTTGAAGATTTGTCATTCAAAGATCAAAGAGTTGGCTAAGATCAAAGAAGATCTTAAAGATCAGGTTATTGTGAACCAAACCATCACTATCGAACGTGAACAGGCTATCGTTGAGCGTGAGCAAGCAATTGCTGAACTCAAGGCTGAGAAGGCTACCATTGAAGGATGGTGCAAAGCCTCTGAGATCATTAATGCTCAGATTCCTTCCAAGATAAAGACTGGTCTAGGATTTTCCTATGATCAGGAAGATAGTGTCACTGACAGGTCCATGCTCAAGTTTGGCACCTTTGTCTCTTCTATTCCTGACACTTCTTCTTCTCAGTATTCTCTTGCTGAGAGTCATCTTGATGGAACTCCTTCGAATTCTGGTTTCAAAGACAAGGATAAATCCATTGTCAAATCACCTCTTCCTAAGAAGGCTAACAAGTCACATACATCCAAATCTATTCTTTCAGTTTGTGCACCTTCTTCTTCTTCTTCTTCAGGGACCAAGAAATTTTATTCTTCTCAGAAATCTAAGTCTCAGCTCAAGGTGAATGCCTCACCTAAGGACTCCAAATCCTCAAAATTTCCTCCTAGAACTAATGATAAAGGAATCCTTGGAGCTTGTCCCTTTTCTAATCTGGTACTTCCTGGCCCTAAAGCTACCTTCAGCTATAGGAAGTGTAAACACTGTGGTGAAACTACACACATTGCAAGTAAGTGTTCTTCTGCCGCTAAGGCTGGTCCCCCAGCCAAGGGTAAGAAAGTAGCAAAGGCTGAGAAATAAACACAATTAACCACTAAGGCTGTTAAAGCAACCAAGGTGAAGAAAACCACCGGAGCCTCCTCTTCAGGCTCAGTGAAAACAACTACTGACACTAAGTCGTCAGCGTCAGTTGTTGTGATTCCTTCTAAGACTGAAGCCTCTTCATCAGGCTCAGTGAAGACACCCACTAACTTTATCTCTCTAGCGTTAGAGGTTGTTCCTATTTCAACTAAAACCTCCAGGTTCAGTGAAGCCGTCTACTGATGCTGGTTCTTCAGTTTCAGTAGATTATGCCTCTAACATTGCTGGACCCAAATAGAATGGGTACCAAGAGCATTTTTAAACTGTTCCCTTGTGCAGAAAGTCAAAGGCATTTGGTATCTCGATAGTGGATGCTCAAGACACATGACCGGAGACAAATCCCTGCTTATCGACTACAAGGAATAAAGAGGCCCTTCCGTGACCTCTGGAGGTAACATAATAGGATATACCAGAGGTTTTGAAATATTAACCAACGACCACATTCAGGCGTGTTGCATACGTTGAAGGATTGAAGCACAACCTCCTCAGCATCAGTCAGATGTGTGACAAAGATTACACCATGAAGTTCTCTAAGAATTCATGCTATATCTATTACAAGGATGATAAGGTTGCCTTAACCGGTTCTCATCTAGAGAATGTCTACATCACCAACATGGATTCTTCTCTCACTGAGAATAACTGTTTCCTCTCTAAAGCTTCGTCAGATATCAACTGGCTGTGGCAAAAACAACTTTCTCACCTTAACTTCAAGACACTCAGCGAGTTGTCTAGAAATGATCTTGTCACTGGTCTTCCTCAACACTCCTTTGCAAAGGAATCTCTTTGCTCAGCGTGTGAGAAAGTAAAACAAACAAGATTTAACACTGATTACCAGAGATCAAATATCAGAGATCATGTTATGAATGGTGATATTGAACTTCACTTTGTTCCCACTGATTACCAACTCACTGACCTTTTTACCAAGCCTCTTGATGAGACAAGATTTAACATCTTGATCAGCGAACTTGGAATGCTAAACGCTAAAGAATAATTTTCTTCAACTGTATGCATCAATTAGTAAGTGAAATGATTCAGTGCTCTATCTCTTTCACTGAACTCTTGAGTAAATGTATCTATTCTCTCTAAGGTATGTATACTCGTTCTTCTTCTTTACAACTTAAAACTATCACTGAAGCTTTTCTTCTTCAGTGATCAAAACGTTTTAAAAGTTAGTTTCAGTGATTCTCTTATCAGTGATGTTTTTATGGAAATATATTCTTCTAAGATATTTTTCTTTCTTAAAACAAAACCATCACTGAAGCTTTTCTTCTTCAGTGATCAAATGTTTTAAAATATTTTTATTCAGTGATTCTCTTATCATTGAATGTGACTTTTTGAATTTCTTAAAACCTTTTCATTTTAAAAGAAATATTAATGAACCATCTTTATGACGACATTCTGTTTTACCAATAAGAGTCGCTTTAAGACGCGCGTAAAATCCTGACACACACGACCTCCTACAACTTTCATCCAATCATGGATGAGAACGTGCCCTATTTTTCATCATGGCGCTTCCTCAACAGTCATATTTCCTCTCTCCTATTTCTTTTCTCTCTCCTCCTACCTATAAATATGAGATCTCTTCCCTCATATATTCTTTACGTTTACAAAAATCTTTGACGAACCTCTGCTATAAAGACTTTGCAAGCAAGAACCCTCTAAGAATGCTCGAATCCTTCGACCTTTTTCTCATACAACTCTAAGGTTGATAGCTTCTTCTTTAACTTTGAACTGTTCTTCTTCTTCTAATGAAACTGTTGTTTGATATTTTAAGAACCTTTTTCTCTTAAAACACAAACAGTAAGATTAATAGCTCATTATTATTCTTGGTTATAATCTAAGTTTCAAAAACACTATTCTTCTTGAAAAAACCCTAATATCCTCTTTGAGAATTTTTCAAAAGAAGTTTTATTATTCCAAAACTTAAAAAGATCACATTCAAATCTTGGACTAATATAAACTGTTATATCTTATTTTTTAACAACAATAGAAAATGGCTACCAAGAACGTGAACTTCTCCGTTGAAGACGTTTCCTTCAAGACCAACAACCACATTGCCTTGTTAGACATTCCTACGAACAAAACCATTTACGAGGACGCTGCTACTTTCCTCAAGATGTCCCCTATCTCCTTCGCTCTCACCAATGAACCTGTCATGGTGAGGGAGGCTCTTCAAGAGTTCTGGTTGACCGCTGAAGTGGTAGAGGAAACGGACAAAAAGGATCAACAGGTGGAGAAAATCTCCTTCACCTTCAACAAGAAGACCGTGAGTTTGGGTCAGACACACTCTTCGTTTCCCTAAGGGTCCTTTTGCTAGCGACCTTTCGACTAAAGACATTATCACTTGCCTTGATGATATTGGCTACCAATGGCCAATGAAGAAAGACTCCAGTGAGCGTCTCAAATCGCTGTAGAAGATAGAGAAGAACCACATGTCTGCGGTGTGGCAATTTTTCTTTTCTCACTTCATACAGAGTATGGGTGGAAAGACGAATGGCCAGGATCAGGCATTCAGGGTTGCTCTTACAATCGGTGTCTCCGTCATCCGCCGCCGACCCATCAACTTTGCTGCGGTGATCTTCGACGACCTGGCGTTGAAGCTGAACAAGTGCCAATGGGAAAAGGTCGTTCCCTACACTCGATTTTTGTCACTGGTATTCGCCAATATTTTCGGTGATAAATACTCCAAGGAAGGTAACCTTCCTGTTTGCAAGCTTGGATCCAGGATTCTAGATCACAAGCTAAGGGATGGAGATGTTGCACTTTCTGCTGTTGTGCACCACTATTCAATTCCTCCTTCTTCTTCTCCCTCTAAGGTGTTCAGGACAAAAACCCCCCTACTTTCTTTATGTTGCTTTGTTATCATCAAATAAGGAGAGATTGTTGATCCTCTCTCTCATTGATTTGATGATAATCCCTTTTACCTTATACGAAGTATTATATTTATGTCTTTCAGTTCCAACGATCATCACTGAGTCCGTTCAGTAATCGCTGAGACATGTATTATAAATCCATCAGCGACAGTGATACTTCAAGAAGACAAAACTCACACCAAAGAACCTTCAGCGAAAGTCGAAGACTGAAACTAAAGATTAAATACTAGCGCGTTCGTGATCTGAAACGGCATTCAGTGATTACAACCTGGTTAACATATGTGTGAAGACTGCCCAAGCCTCAGCGAATGCTGAAGAGACCTTCAGGGTTATTCCAACATTCAGCAATCAAATGAAGCTTGTTGTGCAAGATTGCTTTTGTCTTGTCCTTCAACACACAAAGGACAAACCCATACCCTTTATAGAATATAGTACGATACGGAGCCGATTAGTTGACTCTACTATCCACCAACTCCATGAAAGGATGTCTGCTCATGAATAGACTTTTGTACTATTCACTGTAGCAAATAACAAGTCTTTCTCTAAAGGCTTGACGCGTGTTCAAACCCTACTACATTGCATTAAATGTGCATTTAATGCAATGGGTATAAATAGATGTGTGCTATCTCCATGCAGAGATACCTCAACCATAATCTTACGTGCATACGTGAAAGAACACACACACATCTAACAACACAATCGCTTATCTTCAAAGCAAGTTGGAATCCCTTTTCAAGTATTCTAAATAGTTCTTACCCAGAAAGAACTCATTTTCTTCTTAGTCTTGAACAACAAATCTTTTCTCTTTGCTAAGATCATTTGTGTGTAACTTAGATTGTTTAGATAGGTTATCTTTACCTTATCTTACTTCGCATACAATCTTGTAAAATCTGTATTGATCATTCTTTATCAATATATATTTTAAATTTGGAAAGTTTACTGTGGTTGTATTCATCCCCCCCCACAAACTATTTCTAAATATCTTGTAGACCCTAACGGGACCAACACCCCCTCGCACACATTCGACAAAGAAACCAAAGAAACATTGGGAGATCTTGTGCTTGTTTTCAACCTACATCAATCTCCAGGCTTTAGAGAAATGAGAGATCCTGCTAATATTGTAGGCAAAGAAGACCTTGAGTTTTTCAGACTTTTGATGATGACCCTACATACTTAGTGAAAAATACTTGAAGTAATTTTTGTTCAGTTTTAGTGATCATCTCTGAGTATGTTCAGTGAATGTTGAACATGTGTTATAAACATTTCTAAGAAACAAGTATTCTCTAAAGACAAAACTCACATCAAAAGAACCTTCAACGATTTCAAAGAAGTAGATGAAGAAAGAGGCACGACAGTTCGTGATCTGAAATGGATTCAATGATAAAAGTATGTCTAAATCAAAATGTGAAATCTGACCAAGACTCAGTGAACACTGAAGAACCTTTCAAGATGAATCAATGTCAGTGATCAAATGAATCTTACTCCTCAAGATTGGTTTTTGTCATCCTTTATGATTAAAAGGACAACTCCATATCTCTCACAGAAACGTACACGTACAAAGCTACTTTATTATCTCCAAACGTGCTTACCAACTTTGAGAAGGTCAACTATTCATATGCGGCTAAAAGCCTGCATGTCTGAAGATAAAAGACAAGCTATGTAATAGAACTTTGCCACGTGGCTTATCCCCCCTGACTTGCATTAAATGCAATGAGTATAAATAGTTGAAAAGATCTTTCTTCTCACTCTTAATCTTCTTGTGCTTTCCTTTATGTTTTTGTTATATTGTTTAGATTAGGTCTTTACCTTATCTATTTCAGCAATAGTCTATAAATTATGTATTGATCTTCTTTTAACAATAAAGGAGTTTAAAAAGTGAAAATTTGTGTGTTTGTATTCAATCCCTCTTCTACAAACTTTTACCTTTAGAACTCTTGTAGATGCGTTTGGGACCAACAAGTGGTATCAAAGGCGGTGTTTTATTATATCTTTCTTAAAGATAATCTACTAGCAATTTTCTTTAAATGGATTTGCAAAACACAAACACAAACGATCATGATAATGACTCTCTTTCCAAACCTCCCACATTTAGCAGGGACAAGTTTAGTCTCTGGAAAAATCGAATGTACTTATTTCTAGAAGATGTGGATCCTAAGATCCCTTATTATGTTGAAAATGGACCATATGTTCCATTTCAATATTTCCAGCAGTTTTTGCCATTGCCACCTCTGCTGCCATACCTGAAAGGCAGATCCCGAAGCTCCCTCACCAATGGAGTGATGAAGACAAGAAGAAAATGGCTCTTGATATTAAAGCTAGATCTATCGTAGCAATGTCTCTTCCCGATTAGGTATATCATTCTATCATGAAGCTTTAAACCTCTAAATTCATGTGGGACACATTGTATGTTCAATATGAAGTTACCACTAAGGTACAAGAAACAAGAAAGTTAAACTTAGTGCGACAATATGAAAGTTTCAATTGTGGAAAAATTGAATCTTTGTCTAAACTACATCAGCGCTTCAACTGCCTACTTATGAACCTCAGTACCGTTGGAAGAGAATATTTCAACTCTAAGACACTGATAACATTCCTAGACTGTTTTCCAGAATCATGGGATAGTTACACCATGTGTCTTAAAATGTCAAAAGACATGTCCAATCTCTCTCTTAACACTCTATATGGGAATTTGCTCAATCATGAGCAATCTCGTCAACTAAAGAAGAATCTCATAAGAGATTCGAAATAGTCAAAAAGCTCTTTTGTAGCTTTACCCTCTGTGACTCCTTTAGCGACAACTCCCACTCTCACAATCACTGAGTTAGACCCATCTAACTCTCAGGATTTAACAAACTCTAATCTTTCAGAGTTTGATGAGTCATTGGCTCTTCTTACAAGTCTCTTTAGAAGATTCGCTAGAAAAAATTACTTTTAAAGACCTCCTACACTAACTATCGCTGAAAATCCAAAATCTACGCCGATTGATAAGGCTTTAGTGATATGCTTTAACTATGAAGCAAAGAACACTTTGCAAGTAAATGCAAGTCTAAGAAAAGCCGTAAAGACATCTTCCACCTCATCCTCCTTCAAATCAAAAGACGATAAATATCTGAAGCTGAAGGAGAAATATAAAACGATGAATAACTACCAACGTAAAGGCAAAGGTCTTATCCTTGAAGAACATGATTGGGATGATTCATCTGACGTATCCTCCTCAGACGATGAAGACATGACCTACCTTTGTTTTATTGCCAACATCAAGGAAGTTAAAGACGGACCATCTGAGACTTCATCTTCAAATGATTCTTCCACCTCAACTCATGTACTAAATCTGAATGATCTGTCTATCTTTGGAAACGATAGTCTTTCTGCATTAGATACACTGATTGTGGACCTTACAATGCATTAATTGGCAAATCCAAAGCTGAAAAGATAAATATTGATTTACCAAAAAAACTTGAAAAATGCTATTTAAAAATCAAAGAACTTACTAAGATTGAAGATAATATTAAAGATCAAGTCATTGTAAATCAAACAAAATGCGAGCAAGCTATCACTGAGCGTGAACAAGCTACACCTGAACTCAAAAGCTAAAAAGGCTACTATTGAAGGATGGTGTAAAGCCTCGATTAAGGCAAATGAAATCATAAATGCTCAGATACCTGTAAAAGTTAAGAGTGGTAATTATACTCATTAGACCAGGAAGAACATGTCAGTGATAAATCTATGTTAAAATTTGGAACTTTTATCTCCTCTATCCCTAAAACTTCTTCCAGTAAGTATTCCTCCATATCTGACTGGACCCATTGTAAAATGGGTACCAAAGCAAAATTAATTTCCTTTATGTTGTAGGAAGTCAAAGACATCTGATATCTTGATAGTGGATGCTCAAGACACGTAATTGCTATTAAGTCCCTGCTATCTAAGTACAAAGAAGAAAAAGGTCCCTCAGTGACCTTTGGTGGAGATGGAAAATGATACACCAAAGGAATTGGTGTGTTAACCAATTGTGTAACCACATTCAAACGACTTGCTTACGTTGAAGGACTAAAGCATAATATTTTCAGCATCAGTCAGCTATGTGACCAAGACTTTACAGTAAAATTCTCAAAGAAGACATGTCGAGTCATTGACAAGGATGACAAACTTGCATTGACTCGAACTCGCTTAGACAATGTCTATGTCATCAACATGAATTCTCCTCTCAATGAGAACATCTGTTTTCTCCCTAAAGCCTCATCAGATCAACTGATTAGGACATAAGAGGCACTCTCATCTAAACTTCAAGACGCTGAATGACTTATATAGAAAAGAACTAGTCACTAGCCTTCCTTAGCATATTTTTGCAAATGAATCTTTTTGCTCAGCTTGTGAAAAAGGAAAGTAAACGAAGGCTAATTTCAAGTCAAAACTGGTCTTATTAGTGACTACTCCCCTAAAACTACTTCATATGGATTTGTTTGGTCCTGTCAACATTCAATCCATCACTAGAAAGAAATATACTTTAGTTACTGTTGATGACTTCTCCAGGTACACTTGGGTATTCTTTCTCAGATCCAAAAATGATACACTTGAAGAAATTATTTCCTTTATGAGAAAAATAAAAGTATTGAACAACCTCACCTCTGTTCAATAAGAAGTAATCATGGTACTGAATTCAAAAATAGTACTATGGAAGACTTCTTTGAGAACAATGGAATCTCTCACAATTTCTCAACTATAAGAACTTCACAGTAGAACGGGGTCACCAAAAAAAGAAATCGAACGATCATTGAGGCTGCTCGATCTATGCTCAAGAATCTCATCGTCCTACTCAATTTTCGGCTGAAGCGGTCAACACTGCATGTTTTACTCAAAATTGATCACTCATCATCAAGTGATTCAAGAAAACAGGTTATGAGCTTTTCCATGGAAGAAAACCAACTCTCAACTTTCTTCATATCTTTAGTTGTAAATGCTACATCCTAAACAAAAAAGAAAATCTTGAAAAGTTTGATCATAAAGTTGATGATGGCATCTTTCTTGGATATTTTTCAGTATCCAACGCCTTTAGAGTATTTAACAAAAAAATACAAACCATTGAAGAAACTATTCATGTCACTTTCAATAAATCACATTTAGATAATTCTAAACCAATCCCTGATGATGAAGAAGAACTGAATAATTGGATATCTCACTGCAGAGAACCTGAAGCCTTGTTCAGTAATCAATCGCATGCTGATCAACCAGAAACTAATGATGATCTAGATATTATCTCTGGCATGAACAACATTAAAGATGAATCCTCTTAAGAAATATCTGTTGTTTCTATTAACCATTTTCCACCATCAGACTCTTCAAATGATAATCCTTCAGTTACTGAATCTCCTTCTATAACTGAACCTCTTTCAGTAGATGATTCTTTGCCTGAGACTCCTTTGGAAACTCTAACGAATGTTGAAGAATCTATTGCTAAAGCTTCATATTTCTTATCTGAACCTCATATCACTAAAGATGTTGACTCAACTCATCTACCAGCTCAACGATGGATAAAAAATCATCCCATTGATCAAATTCTTGGTGATCCAAGTGCATGTATTTAGACTCGACATGGTATATGTAATATCTTTCTATTTGTTAACTTTATCTCTCTCCTAGAACCCAATAAAATCAATGAAGCCATCATCAATCTAAGCTAGGTCAGTGCTATGGAAGAAGAACTCATTGAGTTTGAAAGAAACAAGGTCTGGTACCTTGTCCCTCTTCCATCTAACAAAACTATTATAGGCATTAAATGGGTATACTGAAACAAGTTGGATGAATATGGTGCTGTAACCTGCAATAAGGCTATACTTGTTTCTTGGGGATACAGACAAGAGGAAGACATCGACTATGATGAAGCCTTTGCTTCGATGGCTATACTCGAAGCAATTCGACTATTCCTAGCCTATGCTGCATATAAGGGCTTTAAGGTCTACTAGATGGATGTAAAGAGTGCCTTCCTGAATAGTAAACTTCATGAAGAAGTGTACGTCGAACAACCTCCAGGGTTCCTTGACTCTAAGTATCTAGGTCACGTCTATAGACTGGATAAAACTCTTTATGGGTTAAAACAAACCCCTCGTTCCTGGTATGCCATCCTTTCTTCATTTCTCATCTTTGATAAATTTGAACGTGAAAAGATTGATCATACCCTATTTCTTAGGAAAATAGAGGGTCATTTCATTCTTGTTCAGATATATGTTGATGAAATAATATTTGGATCCACAAATACCTCTTTGTGTGTTCGATTCTCTGAACTTATGAAGAAAGAATATAAAATGAGCATGATGGGTAAACTAACATATTTTTTGATCTAAGTATGTTAATGATATGTTGAAGAAATTTGATTTAACTGAAAGCTCAGCAATGAAGACTCCCATGACACCTCCCTTAATGCTGAACAAAGACCCAAATGGGAAACTTGTGAACGTTACTGCCTATAGAGGAATGATTGTCTTATTGCTGTATCTAATAGCTAGCCAACCTGATATCATGTATTCTATATGTTTATGTGCATTATATATGTTGGGTCATTAACCAACGTCTTCCTAAATCTAAACGTGATGCTGTCTACTATGCTATTAGGAAATTAGTTGCACCTTCTCCATCAATAATTGCTTTTGGCATAATGGTAAGCGTTTGGATCCTAACATGTGGTATCAGAGTAGGTCACAGGTTCAAATCCCATGAGGTGCATAACAATGCCAAAGGCATGTTGTGCAACCATTGTCTTCTAGCAAAGATCTTGTTAGTACTGGCAGATGAGGGGAAGGGGGAATTGTTGAGTCATTGACCATCATATTTCTAAATCGAAACGTGGCGCTGACTGCTATGCTATAAGAAAATAAGTTGCGTCTTTTTCATCAACAATTGCTTTTGGCGTAGTGGTAATCACTTAGATCCTAACAATATCAAGCTGAACACAAAGAATCTCATCTGATTGTTGTAAAGCGAATATTTAGATATTTGAATGGTACACTCAATCTGGGTCTTTGGTATCCCAAATATTCAGGGTTTGATCTAACTAGATATTCAGATATTGATTTTGCAAGATACAAGATAGACAGGAAGAACACCACTGGAGGTTGTCAACTTCTTGGTAGTAAGTTGGACAAACAAGAAGCAAAACTTAGTGTCCACATCAACTACTGAATCTGAATATGTTGTTGCTGGAAGCTGTTGTGCTCAAATCTTGTGGATGGAAATCAGCTTAGCGACTATGATCT
>NC_037544.1:8801255-8815744 GCF_001531365.2 Cynara cardunculus var. scolymus
TGAGGATTAATTTTCTCAATAATAAGAATTACTCAATACTATATGTAAAATGTTTCAGTGCTTCTCAAATCAACACTTGAAGATCCTCAAGGATCCCTATGTGTTCAAAGGTAGAAGAAATTAGAAGAATGGCATAATTTATAAATCAACTGGACCAGTCTAGAGTAAAAATCCCTCTTCGTACTTCTAGAGGTGGTGAGCTTGATTTTCTCACTGATGCTGAGAAGGAAGAAGCCTGAAAGCCAAGTAAGAGCTTGAAAAGCATAAACATAAAATGAAGGACAACATGGAGCTGGCCAATGCTCTAGCAAAAGAAGGTCACTCTCAAGGAAGGTTCAAGAAAAACAATCCAATGGTGCTCAAGCTCTTCTAATCAAATAAGCTGAAAATGAACATGAAAATGAGTTGGCACTAAGGGATAAAAAACTGAGGTGATGCATAGAAAAGATCAATGAAGGGCATAACAAACACAATATAACCAACTTGACTATCTCTGGATGCCCCAAGGATGGTTAGCTACTAGTCTTAATGGTGATCTTCAAAGAAAACAAACATGCCAACATTGACTAGCCTGCCTTCCTTTCTCAATATGGATTCTAGGAATAGTTGGAGATCAGACATGCCATTCAGGGATCAAAGTCAAGGTACAAGGAGGTGATCGAACATGCACTGAACCAACTCTTCGATAGAATATCGAAGGTAATTGAAATCCCTCCTTTACCTCAAAAAATCTCAAGGAAAAGAAGAACCATTATCTCAGATATCGAAGAAGGGCCTTCTCGCGAAAATGAACATGAGACTAAGTAATCAATAGATGCCCTTTTCGAGAACATGAAGAGACCTGACCTATCAATGCTCAACATGACACTGCCTGAGAAGGGTCCTTATGCTCCCAACTCAGTACACACCAAACCTGAATATGGTCTTATCTTTTTAGACTATGATGTTTGTAACACCCCACATCACACATTGCATATAACACATAATTCTTTCAAAGAAATACATGTATTACACCACTTAGGTCTTATAGTACAAGAAACTAATGTGTAAAATTTCCTCAAGTAGTACTACCTGCTTTATCTTCTCATAAGCTTGTGTTTAAAGGTTATCGATAACCACTTCACCACCCTAGAGCCTATTCTATGAGTGCCCCCGTTTTTGACTATGGGTGGTTACTTGATAGCGGTGCCTCCCATCACGTTACCAATAATCTAGAGACGTGTTATGAGAATTATATAAAATAAATCTCTCGGACTGTTAGCAAATGGAGACTAGTGCAAGTATACACTTATCAATCCACTATCATGTTTTACAAGTAATAAAGTGGTAAAAATACCGAATATCGTCCACGGAGAAAAGGAATAAAAGTTCATTTTAATAGTATAAATAAAGATATGATTTCAGATGATGAATTCGAAGAAATATTTGTGGTGAGTTGGTTAAACACTAATGTTGTGAACAAGTAATAAAAGAGAGCGTAGAATGTAGGGATTTATTAAGATATTAAACTGACTTTTAAGTAGACAACATGCTACAACATGGTTCTATAGCATGCTTTATAAATAACTTATCTTTACAACTAATAGCTTTTTTAAGGTACTCTCTCGAGATGTGTAATGGTACACAGTCATAGATTAAGCCTTCATATCTCTATGCAAGGCTTGAGTCTCGACATTGGCTCAAACTATTCCTTTTATAAGCTAAATGAAGTGAAAACGAGTCTCCTCGATTCTAAGTAACTCTCTCGAGCCTACTTCCATATCATTCAAGTTGACGTGTGTTTGTTGGTTTATCTCTAAATCCAACACACTTTAACACTTTTAAACAAGTGATTAACTTGTCTATGGATGATGTTTTTGCAATCAAAACTTGAATAACGTAGTTGTAAAGATTTATTATTTATATTTCTACAACGAAATCGGTGTTTCTCTTAACATCACCCAACAACCAGGCTATATTTTTAGCCTAACATACTTGAAAAATTAATTGCGTAAATAATAAAGCATGAGAAAGGAAAAGAAAGTAGAAGAAATAAATTCTAAGAAGAATTATAAAAGAGACTAAAGATACTTGAAATAGAAAAACTAATTGCATAAATAATAAAGCATAATAAGTAGAACATAAGAGAATAAAAGAAAGTAGAAGAAGTTGTTGGGTTCAATGCTGTGCATTAATATTGTATTCAAGCAAGTTTCTCCTATTTTATAATAGTTTAGCCTTTAATGCTTTCCTAGTATAAATAGGATAATTAGTTTTGTAATTAGTGTTGAGCTAATCACTTTTGTAATCAGTACATTGATCATCTAATTGTGTGAAGATTATCTGATTTTGGTGATATTTTGGGAATTACAATTGGTATCAGAGCAAGTAGCAGCAATTTGATTGAAGGATTTGCACGTTTTTCGAGAATTTTTCACACAAAATTCTAGAATTTTTTCACTATTCATCGATTGTTCATCATTTGTTCATCGTGTTCTTGAGAAAATATCAAATTTTTTCTTCTCTAATCTCATTAAAAATTTGTTTTAGGTGTTAAAATTTTGATTACTGTGTTCGCGATGATGATCTGAACATCTTTGATTCACAAGTTTTTGAAATCTCATCATGTTTTGAAGTGTTTTTGAAGGATTTTGAATATTTTGTGAACTTGCTGTTCTTACAAAATTCATAATTTTTCGTCTTTTGATCCATTTTTTTGGTGAAAATTTCATAAAAATAGTGTTTGTGCTTAAAGATAAATCGGAGACTAGGTTGTTCGATTTTGGTTTAGTCCGCATAATTCATTGTACGATTTGTGAATGTGGTGATTGACCAAGTTATTTTGTGAGCGATTTAGTCCTTATCCGTATAGAACCGTGTGCAATTTTATCTTGATCTGATTAGAAGTGTATGCGATTTAGGTTTAATTCGTTTAATACTATATGCGATGTAGTCTTAATCTGCATGAGTTTGTATTCGATTTAATATTGAAATTTGACTAAGTGATTGTTGATCGATTTAATTTTTGAACGGATTCTAGACTTTGACTTTCTTATTGAACGAATTGCCTTTGACTTTTTCATTAAGCGGATTGTGAGTTTGACTTTGGTAGTTGATCGAATTAATGTTTGACTATTCCTTTATGTTGGTCCCTTGAGGGTCTACAAGAATTGTAAAACAGTTTGTAGAAGGGGGGGGGGGGATGAATACAAACACAATATTTTCAAATTTAAAATATATATTGATAAAGAAGATCAATACAGATTTCACAAGATTGTTTGCGGAAAGATAAGGTGATAAAAACCTATCTAAACAATCTTTAGTTACACACTAGATCTTAGCAATACAAGAAAAAAAATGCTTTAAAGAAGATCCTTTACTTAAGCTAGAAAATGCTTGAAGTAATAATTAGGGTTAGAGAGTGAGTTGCGCGCACTCTGCATGGAAAAGAAACACTTCTATTTATACCCAGTGCATTAAATGTTCATTTAATGCAATATGGTAGGGTAAGAGTGCGTGTCAAGCCTTAAGAGGAAAGCTTGTCCTTTGCTACAGTGAATAGTACAAAAAGCACTATTCATGAGCAGACATCCTTACCTAAAGTTGGTGGACACTAGAGTCGACTAGTCGGCTCCGTACTATACCAACTTTCATAAGGGTATGGGTTTGTCCTTTGTGTGCATAAGGACAAGACAACAACAATCGTGCTAAGCAAGCTTCCTTTGATCACTGAATGCTGGAATGACCTGAAGGTCTCTTCATCATTCGCTGAAGCTTGAACAGTCTTCACACATATATAGATAGTCTTGTAATTACTGAGTACCGCTTCAGATCAAGTTCTCGCCAGTGTATAATCTTCAGTTTCAGTCTTCGACGTTTGCTAAAGGTTTTTTTGGTGTGAGTGTTGTCTTCTTGAAGTATAGCTGTTTCTGATAGATTTATAATACAAGTTCTTTAGCGATCAGTAATCATGCTCAGTGAAAATCGCTGGAACTGAAAAGATAGAAACATAAATACAACGTATAAGTGAAAAGGGATTATCATCAATCACTGAGAGAGAGAATCAACAATCTCCCCCTATTTGATGATAACAAGACAACATAAAGAAAGTTGTCTTATCAAATAATAATAAGGAAAAGTTACACATAAAGTACATGTCCCTTTTTACTATTTTGGGATATTTTTCAGTTAGTCAGTCTCAACTTGAGAATTTTCCTTAAGTTATATCTAAGAAAATTACAAGAAAGGAAACCGAAACTGAAAGCTTATTTACCGACTTATAGATTGTCAGTGAATGTGAAAAGTAAACTGGAACTAATAGACTTGTGTCCCTATTGCATTTTTTTTCAGGGATCTTTTTTAGTGAAGTACATGGAATACTCATTTTATTAATCATTGGAAATATTACAAGTATTACAGTACATGTCTAGTGSTTACATATTATTAGTACAATCACTGAAAGTAGACATAGTACAAGAAGTTACAAGGAAAAGTGAATTGTTGTTACAAAGAGAAACTATTCTAGAACACTTAGATCTATGTAACCAGGTACATCTTCACCAAGGTTTCTTCGACGTAAGAATTCCCATCGTATCTTCAGATCTACGACTTTTTCAGGCATGCTATCATCTATCCAGAGCAAAAGGTAAATCAGATGACCCATTGGACATAGATTTAGCTCTGACATTCTCTAAAATCTGACTTCACCTTCATATTCAAGGAATATAACTCCTAAATCAGGTTTAAAATGCACAGAGTTGGGTGTATAGGGACCCTTATCTGGCAAGTCAAGATTCAACATAGAAATGTCTGTACTCTAGGGACCCTTCAGGATTTCATCTAAGGAGAACCTTGTTTCATGTTCGTTTCTTAGGAATGGTTCATCATTAGGATCAGAGAGCTTGAGTTTCTTCTTCCCACCTTTTCTTCAAAGATGGACTGTCAGGGACCTTGACATACCTGGACATCCTTTTGATGAGCTCGCTGATGGTGTCCTCGATAAGTGTCTTGTATCTCGACTTGGATCGCTGAATGGCTTGTCTGATCTCCATCCATTCACTGTATCCATAACAGCCAAGGTAGGAAGGGTACTCGGTAACGACATCAAGATTGTCCTGGGTGATGAGCATTGAGACCAGCGTTCCACCATATTTAGAACGTCCGCTGATGCGGACGCTGATAATCGGGCGGTAACTGATTCTCTTTTTCAGCTTTGCTTCGCTCCATCGCTTATCCTTTTTCACCAGCTTCATGTTCTTCTCATGTTCAGCTTCTGCAATAGAAAGAAGTTTAGCCTGGGCTTGGACAGCGTTCACCTTTTTCTTGGACTTTTTCTTGGGAAGGACCTTCTCAGCTAGTTACTTGGCCAGCTTCAAGCTGTCTTCAGTCCGCTTCTTTTGAAGCTCTAGCTCTTCTTCATCCCTTCATGCCTCGAGTAATTCAGCTTCAGAGAAGAATTCAAACTCACCACCACTAGAGGTACGAATAGGAATTTTTACTCTAGTCTGGTTGAGTGACTCCTTTAGCTGAGACATCTGCTGGTTGGTAGGAGCACAAGAGACAGGTTGATTAGGTACCCACTCTAGTCGACCGCAGGTTGTTGATGGAATATGAAGTTGATAGTTTGAAGTAATCACTACCTGAGAGGTAGAATCTTCAAACAAAGGTTGTTGAGGGATATTGAACAATACCTTTAAGTTTCCTTCTTCAGCAACCGCCTTGCCTTTCGACTTGGGGTCCTGGTTCCCTGATGGAGTAGATTCACCTTGCCTTTGCTCCCTCTGGGATGCAGAATCCCTGAGAGCGACTCCCTTGGTGACAGTTGATGGCTACTAGTAGTTGATGGTAAAGTCATCTTCATCATCATCATTGTCGTCGCCATCTAGATCACTTGCGGGGTCTGGAATGGTAGGTTCATCATCATCTTCATCATCATCATCATCATCATCATCACCATCAGCAGTGATGGAAGGGGCATCATCCCTAAGGATGGTATCGACAACCTCAATTGGAGCAGCTTTGGTAGTCGTGATTACAGGAGCAGCAACCGCTTCAGCTCTATGAGCCTCAGCTTCAACTGCAACTGAAGCTGATACAGGACCAACAACCTGAGAAGGAGCAGGAGCAACATCGGATGATTCACCAGCATTGTACCTCATCTCCCCCTCTCTGGCTAATACTTGAGAGAATTGGCCAGAGAGTTCGTCCAAGCGTTGACGCTGGAGAACCATTATCTCCTCTAGCCTTTACAAAGCACTGGCTAGAGTTGTCATTGCCTCATGCGTCTCATGGAGCTGGGTGCAATCACTATCAGAGAAAGAAGGTGGGATCACTGGAGCTGGTTGACGGACAACACACACGTTCTATTGAAGAAGGCCAGTCTGCTGATCAGCGATAGCCTGAGCATCGTCAGCCCTGCTGTGAAGAACAACAATGGCATTGGTGTTGGCTTGAACAGCTTCTTGGAGAGTCTGTAAATGACTCTGAACTTCTTGAACGTTTGCCTGGATGGCAAGGAAGTTCGCATCAAGATCACCCTGGTGGGACATCTCTTGGTGGACTTCATTGATCCTGCAGAGGATGGTATCAACAGCTGGAAGGAGAAGTTTGATGTCTGACGCCATATCATAGTCATCATCGATCTCTTCATCTCTTCCATCATCTTTCTTTCTTTCTTCCTCTTCCACTTCTTGAGCATCAGACTGATGCATCGAAGAAGGACCTGCAAAAGAAGAAGTGTGAGCTGAAGGCTCAAGGTTAGAAGAAAAGAAAGGGTAAGAAGATGGAATACCTGAGAGGCCATCAGTGACATCAAAAGGATTGTCACTGGCATGAGCAAAGATGTCCTCGAGAGGATGGACATTTGTATGTTGAGGAGCATCGAGAGGAGCAACCACAGGTTCAGTGGTGCACGTCTCAGTATCAGGAAGGATGATCGCTGATACATCATCGACATATGGAAAGACCAAAGAAGGAGGAGAAAAGAAAATGGTCGAGAAGAGACGTGGGTGTTTAGCGGTGGCGGCGCTGATATTCACACCTTCAGTGATTTGGGTCACTGAGGTGGTTGGGGTAGGTACCACTGATACGACAGTGATGTGAGATATCACTGAAGAGCTGGGAGGGTGAGCAGAAGATGTCTCGGGGATAAGGCTAGTTTCAATAACTGAAGCCTTTTGAGAGGCTCCAACTAGAGACGTGGTTGTCCTCTTTTTGGACTTCTTGGCTTTCTGAAGAGAACCAAGAGTTGGTTGAGAGGGTCGTTTTGAAAGGGTTTTGGAAGCTTGGCTGGACGCGGGGGGGGGGGGGGGGTTACCCTTGTCWTGGCCACCWGAGGAGAAGAGGTAGTGATGGACACAATRGAAGWTAGTGCCACATCACTGTCCCTCAGCTTATGATCCAGAATCCTGGATCCAAGCTTGAAAACCTGAAGGTTTCCTTCTTTGGGGTAAAGATCTTGGCAAACACCATTGAAAGAAACTTGGTGTAAGGCACCACCATTTCTCGCTGGCGCTTGTTCAGCTTGAGCACCTGGACATCGAAAATGACCGCAACATAATTTATATTGCGACGCTGAATCGAAGATACGCCTATGGTTAAGGCGATCCTAGAGGCCTGGTCCTGACCTCTAGTTTTTCCACCCATGCACTGGATGAAATGAGAAAACAGGTATTGCCAGATGGCTGATATCCTGTTCTTCTCAATCTTCGTCAAGGACTTCAGAGGGGCTTTGGAGTCCTTAGTCATTGGCCACTGGTAGCCAATGGCGTCGAGAAGCTCGATGATCTCGGTGGTGGATGGTTCGCTGTCGAAGGAGCCCTCGGGAAGACGGAGAGTCGACTGGAGTGTGGAAACACCAAAGTTCACTTCCATGCGATTGAAAGTAAAGTTGATCTACTCCGCCTGGCGTCCAGGCTTAAGTTCGACTTCGACAACTTCAGACTTCAGCAGTGAGCCAGAACTGCTGAAAAAGTTCTTTCATCATGATGGAGATCTCGTCAATGGAGAAGTTGACGTTCTTGGCTGCCATTTGTTTGTATCAATAAGAAATAAAGCAAACAGGTTGTTAGAAATAAACCAAGAGTTTTTGGTTAAAAAAATAGAAAAAGTTTTTGAAACAAGTAAAAACTTCTTTTGAAAAATCCTTAAAAGGAGTTAGGGTTTTTCAAGAAGAATGTGTTTAAAGAAACAGGATTATAATCAAGAAAGAAATGATTGAATAACCTATATTGTTTTAATGTTATTAAGAGAACAAGATTCTTAAAACACATTAAACGTTTCTTATAACAAAGAGAAAGAAAAAGAAGATATCGACCTTAGTTGTTAGGGAAGAGGTCGAAAGAGCTTAGAAGATTTTGATGGTTCTTGCTTTGGGGGAATTCTTGCAGAGGTTCGTCTAAGAATTTTGAAAGCGTAAAGAGAAAAGTGGAGAAAAAGTCTCATATTTATAGGTAGGAGGAGAGAGAAAAAGACGACGGTTCGGGAAAGTGATCATGATGAAAAAGATACCACGTTCTCATCCATGATTGGATGACATTAAATGAGGTAGCGTAATGACAGAACCTATTGCGCGTCTCAAATCGTCGCACATAGTAAATAGAGAATGTCATCATAAAGACGGTTCATTAACTATTTTCTTTTAAAAACAAATAGTTTTTAAGAAAACGAAGAGTCATACAACATTTAAAGAAACACTGATAAGACCGTTTAAAACATTTTATCACCGAAAAGAACGATTCAGTGAGGTTTTAAGACATCAGATTCAGTGATAAAAGAGTCACTGAAACTGGCATTTAAAAAACGTTTTAATCACTGATAAGAAGAGATTCCGTGATCGTTTTGAATTTTAAGAGAAGTATAAAGATATACTTAGAGATGTGGTTAGTGATAAGAGAATCACTGAGACCACCTTTTAAAACATTTACCACTGAAGATAAGAAAGCTTCAGTGAAGGTTTATAAGTTCAAAAAGAGAAGAGTACTAATACCTGAGAGAGAAATAGATATATTTGCTCAAAAGTTCAATGTTAGAGATGAAGCACTAAATCATTTCACTTACTGAGTGTTTGTTTAATAGCTGAAGATTAATCTTCAGTATTCAACATACTCAATTCGCTGATCAAGATATTAAATCTTGTCTCATCAAGAGGCTTGGTGAAAAGGTCAGCGAGTTGATACTTAGTTGGAACGAAGTGAAGTTCAATATCACCATTCATAACATGATCTTTGATAAAATGATATCGGATCTCGATATGTTTGGTCTTGGAATGAAGTACATGGTTGTTTGAAATAGCAATAGCACTAGTGCTATCACAATAAATAGGAACCTTTGAAAGCTGAAGATCGTAGTCCAACAGCTGATTTTTCATCCAAAGAATTTGAGCACATCAGCTACCAGTGGCTACATATTCAGCTTCAGCTGTTGATGTGGACACTGAATTTTGCTTTTTACTTGTCCAGCACATCAATTTTCCACCTAGAAGCTGACAGCCTCCAGTGGAGTACATGATATCGGGTCGGCTAGCTGTGAGATACAACACAGAGCTGATCATTCCTCTGTAAACAGTAACATTTACAGGCTTTCCATTTGGATCCTTGTTGAGAGTGAGTGGAGGAGCCATTGGAGTTTTCATAGATGAACTGTTGGTTAAATCAAACTTCTTCAGCATGTCTCGAACATACTTACTTTGGTTGATAAAGATACCTTTATCTGTTTGTTTGATTTGGAGACCTAAAAATAATGTTAGTTCTCCCATCATGCTCATTTGATATTCTTTCTTCATGCGTTCAACGGAACAAAAACATAAAGAGGGATTAGTGAAACCAAAAATAATATCATCGACATAAATTTGGACGAGAATGATGTGACCTTTAACTTTCCTAAGAAATAAGGTCTGGTCAATCTTTCCACGAGAGAATTTCTTAGAGATGAGAAAAGAAGAAAGAGTATCATACCAGGCATGAGGAGCCTGCTTTAACCCATAAAGAGTTTTATCAAAGCTATAGATGTGGTGTGGATTCTTAGGGTCAAGAAACCCTGGAGGTTGTTCAACATAAACTTCCTCTTGAAGTTTACCATTAAGGAAAGCGCTCTTTACATCCATCTGAAAGACCTTGAAGTCTCTATGGGCAGCAAAGGCTAGAAAGAGTTGAATTGCTTCGAGTCTAGCCAATGGTGCGAAGGTTTCATCATATTCGATTCCTTCTTCTTGTCTATAACCCTGAGTAACAAGCTAAGCCTTATTGCGGGTTACCACACCATCTTCATCCAACTTGTTGCGATAGACCCATTTGGTGCCTATCACTGATTTGTCAGATAGACGTGTGTTGATCCCAGATCTCTCAATAACAGTAATAATTAAGTTAAGAATAACCAAATTATAGTATTTGGATGAATAAAATGATGAACACTCAAGAAYRATGTATGAACATTCAAAGGATAAACTTGAGTGCCAAAGATTTCACTTTATTCCAATGATTATGAAAAACGTAAAGTGTCTAAGATTACAGTAGGCCTAACCACCTATTTATACTAGTAATCTAATAAGAAGATAACTATCTAGTGAGACTATTTAGCTATTCTTCTACTAATAGATAAAGCTTATCTAAAACATGGATAAACACTAAAACAAGATAAACTTTGTAGAATCCAGCTGTCGATTGGTCATCTCCAGCTGTCTTCCATGGTGTATGAGTTCAACCTTATCTTCATATATTAATAACTTGTCTCTGGTTGAACTGGTGATGGAAACTCCAAGTGTTAGTACACAGAGAGGTTATGAAGATGCACTTTCCATCGCACCTCTGGTCAGTTCATCGACCCTCTGGTTGTTTTTCTGACTTAGTCATTTTTCCTTGAAGTCTTCCATCGGCCTTCTGGTTCTTTATCACTTGTTTGTCTTCATTACTTCATGCATAATACTTATGGGGTCTAACAATCTCCCCCTAAGTAAGGAAAGAATAAACATTAACTATTCTAGGAACATTCAACGTATAAATGAAGAATAAAGGCTATTCTAAAGTAAAGCATCTTTTGCCAAATTTTTCATTGGAACAAATGATGAATTCTTACGTTGATGAAATAGAAATTACAAGACAAAAACATAAGACAACATTCAGGGTCTCCCCTGTGATATATCCCAAAAGCGCATGAGTAGTCCTCTGTATTCGACGACTGTAGATATCTCATGTATCAGTCTCTGTCCATCGTCTGTTGACACATGAGGTCTGCCCAAACTGTCTCTGATGTCTTTCTGAAACCATTTAAGTGTTTCATTTGAATACTTAAAGGCCTCAGTCAACCTAAAAATTTCTTCGTGCCAAACTCATTTTATATACCAGACCCAGTTTTGGTTGAGTAAGGACAGAGGCAGACCTCTTCTTCTGCAGGCCAGGGAAGTCTTCATCAAGTGGAGTGCAGGATAGTCTGTCGATGCCAAGCCGAAGAGCAATTTCAGAGTCAATCTTGGCATGATGCTTCACCAAGGTCTCCATTGTCTGCACGATCGCTCTATTCGCCATCCCAAATCGTATACCTTGATCCTATCACTGAGTCGTGTACACGTAAAGATCGATCAAGTCATAGGGATTAAGATTGATCAAGTCATTGTCACTAAAGACGCCGACCTGACCGTGGGCTCGCTCCACTATGTACTTGATGTACTTGATGGCTCTGTTGGTGAATGTCCTCATCTTGATGTCCATGACCAACCTTATTCCATCGTTTGAAAAGACTACCCGTGGTGGTTGGGTAGTCTGTCTAACAAACCTATGGTGTAGGAGGTTCATGGATTCTGGTGAAAGAATTGGAGGATTGAGAGTCAGCCCTTCATCGCGATCATGGTACATATATTGATGGATGTTCTCCATCATGACTGGCTCCCTCGACGACACCTCTGGACGTCCCCTGAGTGACTCCATGTTTTCTATGACTTCATCGATGACTCTTTGAGGAGGGTGCCTCGACGAAGAAGGAACATCCGCTTGCACCTGGGTTTGTTGGGCTATGGGTTGTGTTTGAGCTAAGGGTTGAGAATGGGTTGGTGATGGAAAGGCTTGAGTTGGCTCTGGTTCACTGGGTTCATGAGGGGTGATTTCTGGTTCATGTGTTTCAATGTGGGTGGTTTCTAGTTCAAGAGGTTATGTTTGGGTGGTTTCTGGTTCATCGGGTTGAGTTTGGGTTGGAGGTTTTTGTGGTGATGAAGGTTAGGTGATTGTGGGTTGTGGTTGTATGGGTAGAGAAGTGAAGGGTTCAGTGGTGCGTGGTGTTGGTGAAGGGGTTAATTGTAGATTGGGAGTTGGTGATAGGGTGATGGGTAGGTTGGTTGTTGATGGTGTGGATGATTCTTCATCGGTCGATGAGCTCAACTCGATGGGTTCTTGGGAAGTGGCAAGGGGAACATGTACATTATGCACATCTTCAGAGGGTTGAACCTCTGGTTCCCTCGCTTGGGTTCTGGGAGATGGTTGGTTTTGTGTTTGAGGTGAGAGTGGTGGTGCAGCGATTTCCACATGTTGAGCAGCCGCGGCCTGGTTCTCCCCCTCATGAGGTCCAAGACCTTGATCATCGGGGTCTGGGTCCTCATGGCGTGGCCTCTTGTGCAGGTGGCTACTGGAGCATGATGCTCTGCTCCTTTTCTTCGTTTTCTTCTTTCCGAAGGATGCAAGATATGACTTCAGGACTTGTTGTCTTTTGCTCTCCTCCGTCGTGTGAATGAGAGAGTTGGTGTGGGCCTGTTGATCGGCAAGGCTCTAGGAGAGAGCCTTGGTTGGTTTTGCAGCACGGTGAATGAATTTTGTACTTATCTCATTGAAGGATGAGACAAGTGCCTTCGACAAGGCCCTTAGATCGGCCCTGGTTGCGTATTCCATGGTGGAGGTGGAGGTGGAGGTGGAGGCAGGTGGGGGCATGGAGGTGGAAGTGGATGTGGATGGTGGAACGAGAATGTTGGGGTTCTAAGGTTGGATCACCAATGATTTGGTGGTGTGGGTGATCTTTTGTCCATTTGGTGCTTGATTGGGGTTCTGAAACAACATGATGCAGTTCTTCATTGACTGATGGAACTGCTTGCTCCCCCTCAACGAGATCATCTCCAGAGTTAGACTCTGGATTTTGTTCGTGATCTGAAGACACAGTAGAAGTAGATGGTGAAGTAACATGAGTTTCTGTAAGAGATGTACCTTTAGCATTGGAGACTTCATGGTCTTCGTCGATTCTGGAGATAGATTTTGCAGTTGGCACATGTCTAGAGATTACTTCTTCATCGAAGATGTCTTCAAATAATTGAGCTAACTCTGATTCATTGGGTTTGCAAAGTGATGAATCAGATGCTCTTCTTTGAAGTCCGAGTTCTGAGCTGTTGTGTCCAGAAGTCATTGGTGTGGTATCATCAAATGACACATTATGACGATGCTTGTCCTTTTGATGTAGACTCTGTAGGCTTTGGCGGTTTGAGAATATCCTAGAAAAATTCCTTCATCAGCTTTCTTGTCAAACTTGCCAAGATATTCTTTATCGTTGAGTACAAAGCATTTGCACCCAAAGACATGAAAATATTTGACATTTGGTCTTCTTTGGTTAATGAGCTCATAAGGTGTCTTCTGGTGTCTGTTGTTAATGATTGATCGATTCTGGGTGAAGCATGTAGTGGAAATAGCTTCAGCCCAGAATGTGATGGGTAACTCCGATGAAGCAAGCATGGTCCTTGCTGCTTCCACTAAGGTTCGTTTCCTTCGCTCTACACTCCATTTTGTTGTGGAGTTCTTGCTGATGAGAAGTTTTGTGTAATGCCTTCACTAAAGAGGTAGTCATCGATTTTGGCATTTTTGAATTTAGTTCCATTGTCGCTTCTAACCTTTACTAGTTTTTGTTGTAGAAGGACTTGAAGCCTTTTCATCACTTCAATTAGTAGGTCTGGAACATCTGATTTCTTCTTTACAAATTCAACCCAAGTGTATCTGGAGTATTCATCGACCAGTACTAGCATATACTTCTTTCCAGAGAGACTTTGAGTTGATATAGGCCCACAGAGGTCTATATGAATCATGTCCAAGGGCTTGGTGCAGGAGATTTCTGACTTGGTTTTATGTGAGGCCCGTTATAGCTTTCCCATCTCACAGGCTGAGTAAAGATGATCTTTTTCAAATTTGAGATCCGGAATTCCCTTGACCAACTTCTGTGTGGCTAGTTTTCGTAATGCATCAAAGTTGAGATGTGAGAATTTCTGATGACATAGCCAATTTTCATCGCTCTTATGAGACACAAGACAAAGGGTGTCTTGTCTCATCGAGGACTCAAAATCTAGAAGATAGAGATTTTCTTCTTTCTTTGCCTTGATGATTGTGTGATCGGGCTTTGTTTCTATGATGCAGAAACCTTTGTGAAACTTGACTTCAAGACCCTTGTCGCAGAACTGGCTTATGCTTAAAAGGTTGTGTCTCAATCCTTCGACATAAGCCACTTTGCTGATGGAGATGTTGCCTTTGATGAGAGTGCCATATCCCTTGATAGTT
>NC_037544.1:8816654-8821124 GCF_001531365.2 Cynara cardunculus var. scolymus
TGATTTCTCGAAATCAAAATTAGCATGGATTGAAGTGGAAGATGTGGGTTCAGAGGTTGATGCTTCAGAGTGATCTGCTTGAGGTTTCATCGATTCTGACTTCAATGAACTTTCAATTTTACTTGGGTGGTTCATCGAGTCATCAGCTGATGGTTCCTCATTAGGATTCTCTTTTTCATCAACAGTACTTGTTGATGAGGTAGAATTGACAATGAGAGACTCTGGTTTGACCATAGGGTTTCCATAGGTCTCTGATTTAGAGATGTCATTTCTTTCATCAGAATTCTTACTTGTACTGTTCTCGTATACCACATTCTCAAAATCTTGTCTTAAAATGAAAGTTTTTCCATCGACTTTAATTCTTTTAAAATTTGCTTTTGGTTTTGGAATAAAGTTGGGTTTTTGAATGCATCCGAGTTTGAAAGTGGATTCAAGGGTGGATTTCTTTGATTCGATGAAAGAGTCCAATTAATTGAATCCAATCCCTTGAGTGTCCGTTTGACCATTTAATTTTTCATAAACGTCTTGGGCATCTTTGTACTTCTTCATCAGAAGTTCATTGGTTWGAAGCTTCTGGTGAAGAATTTCCCGTTCTTTTTGAAAGAAATATTTAAGAGCAACTGAGTTTAGTCTCTCTGCCTCGGATTCCTTTAAGGCTTTAGTTTTCTTTTCTAGGTCCTTTGTTATTCGTTTGTTTAATTCTAGAAGTTTATCTTTCTCTGATTTCTTAAGAGTGCTGATGCGAGTCTTTTCCTTCGCAAGATCGGCTTTTTTTCGGTTAGAAGGTCAGTTTTCATAATTTGAGATCCGGAATTCTCTTGACCAACTTCTGTGTGGCTAGTTTTCGTAATGCATCAAAGTTGAGATGTGAGAATTTCTTATGCCATAGCCAATTTTCATCGCTCTTATGAGACACAAGACAAAGGGTGTCTTGTCCCATGGAGGACTCAAAATCTAGAAGATAGAGATTTCTTTCTCTTTGCCTTGATGATTGTGTAACCGGGCTTTGTTTCTATGATGCAGAAACCTTTGCGAAACTTGACTTCAAGACCCTTGTCGCAGAACTGGCTTATGCTTAAAAGGTTGTGTTTCAATCCTTCGACATAAGCCACTTTGCTGATGGTGATGTTGCCTTTGATGAGAGTGCCATATCCCTTGATAGTACCCTTGCTGTTGTCTCCAAAAGTCACAGAGCCTCCAGATTTTTCGATGAAGGAGGTCAGCTAACTTATGTCACTAGTCATGTGCCTGGAGCAACCTAAGTCCATGTACCATGGTTGCACATGCTGGTCCTGCAAGACAAATTAAGGGGATTTAGGTACTCATTTCATAATGGGTCCTCATTTGTTAGTAGAGGATTTCACACTCTTTTCATCCCCCTTAGCCTTTGCAGGCTTGGGTTTATTTGAATTTCCCTTGTCCTTGGGTTTGGGCTTTTTCACATTTTCATTGGTTCTAACTTTGTATTGATAAACGTGTTGGGAGAAGGGACAGTGATGTGTCAACATGTGATTCCTCAGGTTTTGTAAAAGAGTTAAACATTGACAATGATGATGCTTTAGATTTGTATGTCTAACGTTCTTTTATTCGATGGAAACAAAGAAGTAAATCGAGGTGTAAATCCTGTCCTAGCATCGGTTGTTTTTACAAACTTTCTATCTAGTTCATAATCTTTATTTGAAGAGGTCTTTGGCTTTACTTCTTTTCTCCTGAGGAAGGTCTGCTTTTCTTCAGCTGAATGGAAAGAAGAGTGGTGGTTATTTTTCTTAGAGGCAGGCCACTTCTATTTTTGCTCACGAGTAAACTTGATGAACCTGAAGGATGTACTAGGGCCTTGAGAGTTATCTTTGGCAGATTTACTATCTTTCAGTTTTCCCTTTTCTTTGTCTGAAGTTTTCTTCGATGAAGGAATACCAGATTTCATTGAGGTTTTTAAGTTTTGAAGCTTCTTATCCTCAATGATCTTTGGTGATTCACAAACTATCTCTTCTTCAGATTTAGAATCAAGAAAGTCTCTTGCTGATTTCTCGAAATCAAAATTAACATGGATTGAAGTGGAAGATGTGGGTCCAGAGGTTGATGCTTCAGAGTGATCTGCTTGAGGTTTCATCGATTCTGACTTTAATGAACTTTCAATTTTACTTGGGTGGTTCATCAAGTCATCAGCTGATGGTTCCTCATTAGGATTCTCTTTTTCATCAACAGTAGTTGCTGATGAGGTAGAATTGACAATGAGAGACTCTGGTTTGACCATAGGGTTTCCATAAGTCTCTGATTTAGAGATGTCATTTCTTACATCAGAATTACTTGTACTATTCTCGTATACCACATTCTCAAAATCTTGTCTTAAAACGAMAGTTTTTCCTTCGACTTTAATTCTTTTAAAATTTGCTTTTGGTTTTGGAATAAAGCTGGGTTTTTGAATGCATCCAAGTTTGAAAGTGGATTAAAGGGTGGATTTCTTTGATTCGATGAAAGAGTCCAATTAATTGAATCCAATCCCTTGAGTGTCTGTTTGACCATTTAATTTTTTTCATAAACGTCTTGGGCATCTTTGTACTTCTTCATCAGAAGTTCATTGGTTTGAAGCTTCTGGTGATGAATTTCCCGTTCTTTTTGAAAGAAATCATTAAGAGCAACTGAGTTTAGTCTCTCTGCCTCAGATTCCTTTAAGGCCTTAGTTTTCTTTTCTAGGTCCTTAGTTATTCGTTTGTTTAATTCCAGAAGTTTATCTTCCTCTGATTTCTTAAGAGTGCTGATGCGAGTTTTTCCTTTGCAAGATCGGCTTTTTCTTCGGTTAGAAGGTCAGTTTCTCTTTTGTAGAAACTTGCTTCTTTTTTCGCTTTTATCCTTTTAGGTTTTTCAAAATTTAAATTTTCTTTTAATTTGAAGAAATCTTCTGAAAGTTTTATAACCCTTAACTCTAGCTCAGATGAAGCAGTGTTGGTTTCATTTGAAGTAGACTCACATACCTGATCATCAGAGTTGGAGGCAGATTCTGCATTGGACGTGGCCATTAGACAGATGAGTGCTTTGTCTTCATCATCTGATGAAAAATCAGACACCCAATTTTCTTTCTCAGCCATCAGGCTTCTCTCTCTAGGATTAACTTTTATTTGTTCTTGTAATAGTCAGCATCCTTTACCAATCGTCCTCTGCATTTTTTTGAAAAATGACCGAGTTTTCTGCACCTGAAGTATCGGAGGTCATTTTTCCTTCCATCTTTGTCCTCTTTCCTCTCGTCTCTTCTGTCTTCTCTTCTTTCTTCTCTTTCTTCTCTCCCATATCTTCTATCTTCCCTCTGATGAAATTTGGATGGCTTTCTTTCATAGGATGACTGTTACCTTTCCCTCTTGAATTCTCTTCGTTCATAGGGTTTCTTGATGAATTTTTTCTGGAACTGCTTTGTAATCAAGGCCAAAGATTTGGCAAAAGCTTTAATTTCATCATCCGATTCAGAAGTTTCTTCTTCAGATTCTGATTCTACCACCAATGCTTTCTTGCCTTTCTTCTTGTGTGCTCTGGTAGGGGTCCTTGATATTTCCTTTTCATCGGCAGCAAGAACGAGAGGTCCACCGATGGATACCTTCTTCTTCATTATGTCGTTCTCTTGTGCTGCAAGCGTTCCATACAAATCATGAAGTGACCAGCCGTCTAGGTCCTAGTTTGCTTGAAGGGACATAGACAGCTGAGTCCATTCATCGCCAWRACTTTTTAGGAATAAAACATTGTTTTCTTTCTTAGTTTTGGAGATATCGTTTCGACGACATTTATTGATCAATGTGTTGAAACGATCGTATGTCTTCTGTATCGGTTCATCAGGAATGGCCTTGAAATTTTTGTATTCGTTGAGACATTGTGCTCTACGATTTTTCTTTGTTTTTGCTCCTCCTTCCAGTTGGCTTGCCAGTTCATCCCATAGTTCCTTGGCTGTGGAACATGCATCGAGGGATTGGAAGATTTCATTGGGTATGGCCATGATTATTAATCGTTTGGTCTTCTTGTCTGTCTCTATCCTTTCTATGTCGTCTTCATCCCAATTCTTCTCATCCTTGGGCATATAGTAGGCAGGAATTTCAGTTGTGGTGTTTGTTCCTGGAACTCTTGGGAGAAGAGTTTGTGGAATGTAAGGACCCTCCATTACAGATCGCAGGAGGTTCCTATCCATTCCTTCCAAGAAATTCACCATTTTGATCTTCCATTGTGGATATTCTTCTCGTTGAAGAGTTGGAGGCTTGGTGAGGGAGCCAACACTATATGCAGAATTCCAGTTGGCCATTGAGAGTTTTTGAAGAGAAAAATTTTATGATATGAAGATAGGAAAAAATTGAGAGATTTTTAGATGATCGTTTTGATTGGAAAATCAATCAATTAGCTCTGATACCAATTGTTGATCCCAGATCTCTCAATAACACTAATAATCTAGTTAAGAATAACCAAATTATAGTGTTTTAATGGAGAAAGTGATGA
>NC_037544.1:8822054-8837302 GCF_001531365.2 Cynara cardunculus var. scolymus
CTTCTTCTTCGAAGATGTCTTCAAATAATTGAGCTAACTCTGATTCATTGGGTTTGCCAAGTGATGAATCAGATGCTCTTCTTTGAAGTCTGAGTCCTGAACTGTTGTGTCCATAAGTCATTGGTGTGAAGTCATCAAAGGACACATTGATGCTTTCTATGATTGAGAGTATCCTCGAAAGATCCCTTCATCAGCTTTCTTGTGCAAGAGGTTTCTGACTTTGTTCGGTAAGAGGCCTGTTTTAGTTTTCCCATCTCGCAGGCTGAGCATAGATGATCTTTTTCAAAGTTGAGATCAGGAATCCTCTTGACCAGCTTCTGTTTGGCTAGCTTTCTTAAGACATCAAAATTCAGGTGTGAGAACTTCTGGTGCCATAGCCAATTTTCATCGCTCTTATGGGATACAAGGCAAAGGGTGTCTTGTCCCTCAGAGGATTGAAAATCTAGAAGATAGAGATTCCCTTCTTTCTTGGCCTTGATGATGGTTTGACCGGGCTTCGTTTCTATAATACAAAAACCTTTGCGGAATCTGACTTCAAGACCCTAGTCACAGAACTGGCTTATGCTTAGTAAGTTGTGCTTCAAACCTTCAACATAAGCCACTTTGCTGATGGAGATGTTGCCTTTGATGATAGTTCTGTATCCCTTGATGGTTCCCTTGCTGTTGTTTCTAAAAGTGGCAGAGCCTCCAAATTTCTCGATGAAGGAGGACAACTGACTTTTGTCACCAGTCATGTGCCTGGAGCAACCTGAATCCATGTACCATGGTTGCACATGCTGGTCCTACAAAACAAGTTAAGGGGTTTAAGGTACCCATTTCTTAATGGGTCCACATTTGTTAGTAGGAGATACCTCTCTCTTTTCATCACCCTTAGCCTTTGTAGGCTTGTGTTTGTTAGCATTTCCCTTGCCCTTAGACTTGGGTTTTTTCACGTTTTCTTTGGATTTAACTTTATAGCCGTAAACGTGTTGGGAGAATATGCAGTGATGTGTCAACCTGTGGTTCCTCAGGTTTTGTAAAAGAGCTAAATATTGACAATTATAATTCTTTGCACATGAATGTTTAATGTTCTTTTTATTCGCTAAAAATGAAGAAGTAAGTGCAGGGGATGTAAATCCTGTCCTAGCATCGGTTGTTTTTACAAACTTCCTATCTAGTTCAAATTTTTTATTTGAAGGGGTCTTTGTCTTTATTTCTTTTCTCCAGAGGAAGGACTGCTTTTCTTCAGTTGAATAAGAGGAAAAGTGGTGGTTAGATTTCTCAGAGGCAGGCCACTTCTGCTTTTGCTCACAAGTAAACTTAATGAACTTAGAAGATATACTAGGGCCTTTTGAGTTATCGTTGGCAGATTTGATGTTTCTCAATTTTTCCTTTCCTTTGTCCGAAGATTTCATCGATGGAGGAATATCAGATTTCATTGAGGGTTTGAAGTTTTGAGGCTTCTTATTCTCTATGATCTTTGGTGATTCACAGATTATCTCTTCTTCAGATTCAGAATTGAGAAAGTCTCTCACTGATTTCTCGAAATCAAAATTAGCATGGATGTTCGTGGGAGGTGTGGGTTCAGAGGTTGATGCTTCAGAGTGATTTGTTTGAGGTTCCATCATTTCTGACTTAGATGAACTTTCAATGTTACTTGGATGGTTCATCTATTTATCAAGTGATGGTTCCTTATTAGGATTCTCCTTTTCATCAACAGTACTTGCTGATGAAGTGGGATTGACAACCAGAGACTCTGGTTTAATCGTAGGGTTTCCATCGGTCTCTCATTTGGAAGTGTCGTTCCTTTCACCAGAATTCTTACATGTACTGCTCTCGTACACCATGTTTTCAAAATCTTGTCTTAAGACGACAGTCTTTCCATCGACTTTAACTCTTTTAAAATTTGCTTTTAGTTTCGGGATAAAGTCGGGTTTCTGAATGCATCCAAGTTTGAAAGTGGATTCAAGGGTGGATTTCTTTGATTCTATGAAGGAGTCCAATTCATTGAATCCAATTCCTTGAGTGTCCGTTTGACCGTTTAACTTTTCATACACATCTTGGGCATCCTTGTATTWCTTCATCAGAAGTTCATTGGTTTGAAGCTTCTGGTGAAGAATCTCCCTTTATTTTTGGAAGAAATCTTTGGAAGCTACTGAGCTGAGTTTCTCTGCCTCGGATTCTTTTAAGGCCTTAGTTTTCTCTTCTGTCTTCTCTCTCTTCTCTTCCATCTCTTCTGTCTTCCCTTTGATAATATTTCAATGGCTTTCTTTCATAGGATGGCTGGTACCTTTCCCTCTTGAATTCTCTTCGTTCATAGGGTTTCTTGATGAACTTTTTCTGGAACTGCTTTGTAATCAAGGCCARAGATTTGGCAAAGGCTTTGATATCATCATCTGATTCAGATGTTTCGTTTTCAGATTCTGATTCCACCACCAGTGCTTTCTTTCCTTTCTTCTTGTGGTCTCTGGTGGAGGTCCTTGAAACGTCCTTTTCTTCAACTGCAAGAGCCAGGGGTCTACCGATGGGCACCTTTTTCTTCATGATATCATTCTCTTGTGTAGCAAGCGTTCCGTATACGTCATGAAGTGACCAGCCGTCTAGGTCATGATTTGCTTGAAGGGACATCGACATCTGTGCCTATTCATCGCCGAGATTTTTAAGGAACAAAACATTGTTTTCTTCCTTTGTTCTGGAGATATCGTTTCGACGACATTGATTAATCAATGTGTTGAAACGATCGTATGTCTTCTGAATCGGTTCATCAGGAAGAGCCTTGAAATTGGTGTATTTGTTGAGGCATTGGGCTCTACGATTCTTCTTCGTTTTTGCCCCTCCTTCCAATTAGCTCACCAGCTCATCCCATAGTTCCTTGGCTGTGGAACATGCATCAAGGGATTGGAAGATTTCATTGGGTATGGCCATGATTATCAGTCTTTTGGCCTTGTTGTCGGTTTCAACCCGCTCTATGTCGTCTTCATCCTAATTCTTCTCATCCTTGGGCATGTAATAGGCAAAACTTTCTGCTGTGGTATTTGTTCCTGGGACTCTTGGAACAAGAGTCTGTGGAACATAAGGACCCTTCACGACAGATCGCAGAAGATTTCTGTCCATCCCTTCCAGAAAGTTCACCATCCGTATCCTCCATTGTGGGTACTCTTCCCTTTGAAGAGTTGGAGGTTTGGTGAGGGAACCAACACTATAGGCGGAATTCCAGTTGGCTTTAGAGAAGATATTTTTTGAAAAGCATGAATTGAGGGATTTTTGATGATCGTTTGATTGGAAAAACAATCAATTGGCTCTGATACCAATTGTTGGTCTCAGATCTCTTAATAACACTAATAATTAAGTTAAGAATAACCAAATTATAGTGTTTAGATGAATAAAATGATGAACACTCAAGAGCAATGTATGAACATTCAAAGATTAAACTTGAGTGCCAAAGATTTCACTTTATTCCAATGATTATGAAAAACGTAAAGTGTCATGTTTACAATAGGCCTAACCACCTATTTATACTAGTAATCTAATAAGAAGATAACTATCTAGTGACATTATTTAGCTAATCTTCTACTAACAGATAAAGCTTATCTAAAACATGGACAAACACTAAAACAAGATAAACTTTGTAGAATCCAGTTGTCGATTGGTCATCTCCAGCTGTCTTCCATGGTGTATGAGTTCAACCTTATCTTCATATCTTCATTGCTTGCCTCTAGTTGAACTAGTAAAGGAAACTCCAAGTGTTAGTGACTAGAGGGGTTATGAAGATGCACTTTCCATCACATCTCTGGTCAGTTCATCGACCCTCTGGTTGTTCTTCAGAGTTAGTCATTTTTCCTTGAAGTCTTCCATCGGTCTTCTGGTTTTTCATCACTTTGTTTGTCTTCATTACTTCATGCATAATACTTATAGGGTCTAACAATCTTCCCCTAAGTAATGAAAGAACAAACATTAACTATTCTAAGAACATTCAAAGTATAAATGAAGAACAAAGGCTATTCTAAAGAAAAGCATCTTTTGCCAAATTTTTCATTGGAACAAATGATGAATTCTTACATTGATGAAATGGAAATTACAAGACAACAAAAAAAAAAGATAAGACTACATTCAGGGTCTCCCCTGTGATATATCCCAAAAGCACATGAATAGTCCTATGTAATCGACGACTCTAGATATCTCATGTATTAGTCTCTGTCCATTGTCTATTGGCACATGAGGTCTGCCCAACTTGTCTCTGATGGCTTTCTGAAACCATTTAAGTGTTTCATTTGAATACTTAAAGGCCTCAGTCAACCTAAAAAATTTCTTCGTTTCAAACTCATTTTTATATACCAGACCCAGTTCTAGTTGAGTAAGGACAGAGGCAGACCTCTTCTCCTACAAGCCAGGGAAGTCTTCATCAGGTGGAGTGCAGGATAGTCTATCGATGCCAAGCCGCAGAGCAATCTCAAAGTCACTCTTGGCTCGATGCTTCACCAAGGTCTCCATTATCTGGACGATCGCTCTGTTCGCCATCCCAAATCATATGCCCTGACTGTCGCTGAGTCGTGAACGTGTATAGCTCAATCAAGTCATAGGGATTGAGATTGATCAAGTCATTATCACTAAAGACGCTGACCTGACCATGGGATCACCCCACTGTAGTCGATGTACTTGATGGATCTATTGGTGAAGGTCCTCATCTTGATGTCCATGACCAACCTTATTCCATCGTTTGAAAAGACAGCCCGTGGTGGTTGGGTAGTCTGTCTAACAAACCTATGGTGAAGGAGGTTCATGGATTCTGGTGAAAGAATTGGAGGATTGAGAGTCAGCCCTTCATCGCGATCATGGTACAGGTATTGATGGATGTTCTCCATCATGACTGGCTCCCTCAGTGGCACCTCTGGACGTCTCCTAAGTGACTCCATGTTTGCTATGATTTCATCGACGACCCCTTGAGGAGGATGCCTCGACGAAGAAGGAACATCCGCTTGTACCTCGGTTTGTTGGGCTATGGGTTGTGTTTGGGCTAATGGTTGAGAGTGGGTTGGTGATGGAAAGGTTTGGGTTGGCTCTGGTTCATTGGGCTCAGGTGGGGTGATTTCTGGTTCAAGAGGTTGTGTTTGGGTGGTTTCTGGTTCATCGAGTTGAGTTTGGGTTGGAGGTTGTTGTGGTGATGAAGGTTGGGAGATTGCGGGTTGGGGTTGTATGGGTAGAGAGGTGAAGGGTTCTGTTGTGCGTGGTGTTGGTGAGGGGGTTAATGGTAGATTTGGAGTTGGTGAAGGGGTGAAAGGTAGGTTGGTTGTTGGTAGTGTGGATGGCTCTTCATCGGTCGATGAGCTCAACTCGATGGGTTCTTGGGAAGTGGCAAGGGGAACATGTACATTATGTACATCTTCAGAGGGCTGAGCCTCTAGTTCCCTCGCTTGGGTTCCTTGGTTTGAGGGAGATGGTTGGTTTTGTGTTTGTGGTGAGGGTGGTGGTGCAGCGGATTCTTCATGTTGAGGAGCCGCGACCAGGTTCTCCCCCTCATGAGGTCCAAGACCTTGATCATCGGGGTCTGGATCCTCATGGCGTGGCCTCTTGTGTAGGCGGCTGTCGGAGCAAGAAGCTCTGCTCCTCTTCTTCGTTTTCTTCTTCCTGAAGGTCGCAAGATACGCCTTCAGGACCTGTTGTCTTCTGCTCTCCTCCATCGTGTAAAGGAGAAAAGTGGTGCGTGCCTGTTGATCGGCAAGGCTCTGGGAGAGAGCCTTGGTTGGTTGAATGGCGTGATGAATGGATTTTGTACTTATCTCATTGAAGGATGAGACAAGTGCCTTTGACAAGGCCCTTAGGTTGGCCCTGGTTGCGTATTCCATGGTGGAGGTGGAGGTGGAGGTAGGTGGGGGCATGGAGGTGGAAGTGGCTGTGGATGGTGGAATGGGGATGTTGGCAATGATATTCCTCACCTCTGTAGTGAAGAAAGAAAAGGCTTTATCAAAAGATGGGCCTGCATAGGGGGTGGTGGGGGAGGTGGCTGGGGTATGTGGGCTAATATGGTAGTTGGGAGGGAAGTGAGGGTGTTTTGGATGGTGGTCATTTGATTGGAGAGGGAGGCGAGGGTTTCATCGATGGATGATATTGGGAGTGGGGTTGGTTGAGGGATGTGGGAGATTATGGTGGCTGGAAGGGTGTTGAGGGTTTGGAGGATGGTATTTATGTGGGTGGTGATGGAGGCTAGGGTCTCATCGGTCGCAGTTGCCTGGACCGTGAGAGTGGCGATGGAGTTCATTATGAGTTGGTTTCTTTGGGTGGCGAAGGCAAAGGAGGTGTTATGGTGTTGGGTTACTGTTTGTTGTAGCATTTGGAGACAGGTTGTGTTGTTTCGGGTTTGGGTTTCGAGGGTTGGAAGGGACTGTCGAAGGGGGGTGAGGTCGATGGATGGAGGGTTTTCGATAATCCCTTGTATGATGAGTTTTAGGTCTTCAAGGGACCGCTGGATCGAGTCTACAAAGGCTTGGAACTAAGTCTTTGTGACCAGATCAACCACATTGATAACCCATGCAGCAACGAATGCTATAGGTTGAGCCTCAGCTCTAGAGGCGCCTTCATTGCCTTGTGAAAATATAGGCCTTGAAGGACTTCCATCATATCCTTGATAGCCCTCTAGTGAGGAGCTATCTCTTGATGTTGAAATAGCTTCTTCTTCTTCCTCGGCTTCAAAGGTCGGGTAAGAGAAGTGTGTTTCCCCTTCGCTAGATCAAGTATCGAAGGGGTGTGTTGTGCACGAATGGGAGATTGCTCTGAACGATCTTGAGGATCAGCAATGCCAGAAGCAACACATGCTTCTGGGTGTGTGAAGGATAGTGGCGAGCCATGAGGCGAATTGGCTCTTATTTCTTCATCGTCCTTCTGTTGGGAGAGGGGCGATGGATGGTGAGGTTCCTCGGCTTCATCATCTCCAGAGGCCCGAAGAATGGCCTCTGGATGGCTGGCTGGGTGAGGGATTGGACTGGTTCGTCCATGTTCAATACCCCTTTGGCCTTGATTGCCGGGGTAGTGGTGGTGGTTGCCCTTTGGGTAGTGGGGATGGGTGTTGTATGTGAAGGGTCGAGGGATGCACGAGGAGTGTCATCATCATCATCTTCATCATCCGATAAAGATGACTCCTATGCTCCCTCGTTATTGTCAAGGGACGGCTCTAGGTGCTCTGGGTAGCTGCCCTTGGTTTACGGGACAACAGAGAGCGTTCGTACTTCTGCCTTATCTCAAATATCTCTGGTATGATGCTGAGCATGGCTCGAGAGACTGTCCTCTCTGTGGTGTAGCTTTCTTTGGAGATCGTTGGTCGATGACCATTCATTAGAAACTGTGGAGTGAATGGTTCATCGGCCGGTAGATCGTGTCTCCTCATTGCCTGTTTGATGAAGAGAGCGAGGAACCTTGGGAAGAGAACGGATGTCAATGGCTCTCCTGAGGCCTTGAGCTTGCACTTCTTGATTATCGCTGCATGGATCTCGTTGTAGATGAGAAAAGCGTAGTCCAGCGGTAGGTTGAAGAAGAGGTCGTACATGATAGTCATTATATTGATGTTGCCCTGATCCATCGATCCCAGTTTGCAGGTCAGGGTTCTGTTCAATATGGAAAAGAACATATTCCACATTGGAGGCAAGAATTGCCTCTTGAAATAAGAGGCATTGCGTAGGTCACGATTGTAACCTAGCATTCGAATGAAGCGGAGGATGTCGGAGCTGGTGGGTGGTTCGGCGTAGTGGTCAATGCCTAGTTCTTAGCGTATGGGAATGCAAAGGACTTTTGAGATCTTTGCTCGTGAGATCTTGAAGGAGCAGACCATGTCGTTTGGGGTGTCGATATCCCCCATGATTCCACGGCTGTCGGGGATAAATTCACAGGTCTGCCAGTACTGTTGGACATACTTGAGAGGTACACCATTGTCGGTTAAGGTCGATGCCGGTTGAAGAATACAATTCTAGAAAAACTCGATCATGATTGCAAACCAGTCTTCAAAGAGGTTGGTTCGAAGGTCTATGGTGTGGTTGTTTGGCTTAATGGGGAGGAACACCAGTGCACGGCTATCAGTGCCGGTTGATTGCACATGGTTGTCGTTGTTGTTTGATTCGTGTGAGGCGGAAGAGGCCATTGCAGTTTGAAGTTGCAGGTTTTGCATTTAGTTCGTCTTAAGCTTTTGGCAGGTTTAGGAACCGTAAAGAAGAAGTGGTTTGGGGAAGATGAATATTTATAGGTGGAGGAGGGGAACAGGCATTTGAGAAAAATAATATTAAAATGATAATCATGATTGTGGGAGATGTTTGGCAAAAAGGTGATTTGGTGGGGATCGTGGGCCGTCTTGACGGTACTGTGCCATTAATGTGGGTGGCCACGTGTCGTCATGGAGAGGGTGGATGGGTAATTTGAAGAGGTTTTTGGGGAACAACCTGTAAATGTGGCAGGCTTTTGTGTAAGATGACGTTTGGATTATTTGGAGTAATTAAATAATTATTCCAAATAATATCTCTTGAAGTATCAATCCAAAAAAAAATGTATTTAAGAATTCCATCTAATTGTAAGATAAATACTAATTACGAAGTTTTGGTCTTCTAAAAACCCATGTTGTATAGTTTTTAGTCACAAAAGCTGCAATTTTGTATAATCTTTAAAAAGTTTTCAACTAAGATGAGTTTTTGGATGAAAGTTATTTTGTCATGGAACCAGAGGAGCTTTGGTTTTTCATGACTCATTGGGTGAAGAACCAGAGGTCTCTGGTTGGGAGTGATGAACAAATTCATCGATGAAATGTTGGGTTGTATGAATAATAAGCTTTGGTTAGACAAACTAGAGGCTCTGTTTAATTATGGACAACCCATTGTGTAGGACCAGAGGTCTCTGGTTGAATACACATGGTTGATTCATCTCTTGTATATAGCATTTTGGTGTCCAGAGGCTCTGGATAGTAGAACCAGAGGCTCTGGGATGGAAAATGCATATTTATGCAATGAAAAGCTTCCCCTCAAATGATGCTTGGGGATGTGGATTGAGTTTAAAACTCCCCCTAGAACTAATAAGAAGGTTGATTTTGATGACCAGAGGCTCTGGTTGTGAATGATGATAAAAGAATGGTGTGAAATGTGGCTAAGTGTGAGAGTGGACATGAAAATGAGTGGGTCTTTGAGACCAGAGGGCTCTGGTTCCAAAGATAACAAATCCAGATGCTCTGGTCTTTAGAACCAGAGGCTCTGGTTGTTAAGATGATGAAAAATAGGTATGAAAGAATGGTGAAGTTTATGTAAAATGGTATGAAAAGATGGAGCCTTTGAGACCAGAGGGCTCTGGTTGCAAAGGCGATGCAAAGATATATGAAAAATTGATTAAGTGCATGTATGTAAGTGTTGAATGGATGTGCCTTCAAGACCAGAGGGCTCTGGTTTCAAGGACTTTGAATCCAGAGGCTCTGGTCTTTAGAACCAGAGGCTCTGGTCTTTAGAACCAGAGGCTTTGGTTGAGAAAAGAGTACTTAGTGAAAAAGTTCACAAAGTATTGGCTTTGGACCAGAGGTCTCTCGTTCCAAAGGATGATGGAAAAAGACGTGATTACATGCATGAATGATCAAGGAAGTTCGAGATTTAGACCAAAGAGGCTCTGGTCTCAAAATATTGGAAGCCAGAGGCTCTGGTCTATACAACCAGAGGCTCTGGTTTGGAGGGGAATATTTGGTGAAAAAGTACCAAGTATTTGCTTTGCACTAGAGGTCTCTGGTTCCAAAGGCGATGAAAAATTTTGCCAAAAATTAATTAAGTGTTTCTAAATGGCCAGAGGCTCTGGTCTTTACAATCAGAGGCTCTGGTTTAGATTACTTGTAGTTAATGGCTTTTATACTATTTATCACTTGTAGGCATAACCATGAGATATTGAGGATCTTTGGTTTCAGACTAATGATTGCCTCTAAGTGGTGAGATTCAGCATACCCATCTTGCTGACTAGGAATAAAAATCTTTTCTCATCAAGAGCTTTTGTGAAAATGTCAGCAAGTTGAATCTCAGTGGGAACAAAGTACATCTCTATATTACCTTTTTCAACATTGTCTTTCAGAAAGTGGTACGTTACATCGATGTGCTTGGTCTTGGAATGCTATACAGGATTTGCAGAGATAGTTATTGCACTCTTGGAGTCACAGAGGATTGGTATCTTTTCATATTGAAAGCCATAGTCCTAAAACTGAATCTTCATCCAGAGAAATTATGAACAACAACTAGCAGGAGCAACATATTCTACTTCTTCTATAGAGGTTGAGACACAATTCTGTTTTCTGGATGTCCAACTTACCACTTGTCCCCCAAGAATTGACAGCTTCCAGACGTACTCTTTCTGTCAAGCTTGCAACCTGCATGATCTTCATTTGTATAGGCTATTAGATCAAAGCCATAGTTCTTAGGATACCAGAGACCCAATGAAGGGTTTCTCTTAAGGTATCTAAAGATCCTCTCGACTGCAGAAAGATGAGATTCTTTTGGATTGGATTGATACCTTGTACAAAGACATGTAGCAAACATAATATATGGTCTACTTGCAGTCAGATACACGAGTGATCCAATCATGCCTCTGTAGGTTGTTACCTCCACAGATTTGCCTGATAGATCAGCAAATAACTTGGCTCCTGTAGCCATAGGAGTTCTCATTGATGATGAATTTGAGACAGAGAGTATTTCTTCAGAAGGTCAGTCACATACTTGGACTGATTGATGAAAATCCCTTCTGAAGTTTGTTTTATTTGAAGACCAAGGAAGAAACTAAGTTCTCCCATCATACTCATTTCAAATTTGCTTTTCATCAGCTCTGAGAATTTTTTGCAATGTTTTGCATTTGTAGAGCCAAATATGATGTCGTCCACATATATTTGTACAAGTAATATGTCACCTTTATGCTTCTTGAGAAAGAGGGTTGTATCGATTGTACCTTTTTCGAATCCTTTGTTGATGGGAAAGGTGGATAGAGTTTCATACCAGGCCCTGGGTGCTTGCTTCTGCCCATAGAGGGATTTGTCCAGAAAGTAGACATATTCTGGATGTTTTGGATCTTCAAACCCAGGGGGCTGCTGCACGTAAACTTCTTCTTGAAGTTTTCCGTTCAGGAAGGCAGACTTGACATCCATCTAATAGACCTTAAAGCCTTTGTGAGCTGCATAGGCTAGGAATATCCTAATGGCTTCAAGTCTTGCGACGGGAGAAAATGTCTCATCATAGTCAATTCCTTCTTCCTGGCAGTAGCCCTTGGCAACAAGCCTAGACTTGTTCCTTATTACTATGTCATCTTCGTCCTTCTTGTTTTGGAAGACCCATTTGGTTCCTATGGCCGTCTTCCCTTTGGGTAGAGGCATAAGGTACCATACCTTGTTTCTCTCAAACTGGAGTAGTTCTTCTTGCATTGCATCTATCCATTTTGGATCTTGTAGGGGTTCAGAAATTTTCTTTGGTTCTATCATGCTAAGAAAGTTGGCGAAGAGGCATTCATTGGCTGTTGCTGATCTTGTCTTTACACCAGATGTTGGATCACCAATAATTTGGTGATGTGGGTGGTCTTTTGTCCACTTGGTGCTTGACTCGGGTTCTAGAGCAACAAGATGCAGTTCTTCATCGGTTGATGGAACTGCTTGCTCCCCCTCGAAGAGATCATTTCCAGAGTTAGATTATGCTTCTTGTTCTTCATCTGAAGACACAGAAGAAGAGGAAGGTGAAGTAACATGAGTTTCAGTAAGAGTTGTACCTTTAGCATTGGAGACTTCATGTTCTTCATCAGTTCTGGAAGTAGATTTTGAAGTAGGTGCATGTCCAGAGATTACTTCTTCTTCGAAGATGTCTTCAAATAATTGAGCTAACTCTGATTCATTGGGTTTGCCAAGTGATGAATCAGATGCTCTTNTCGAAGATGTCTTCAAATAATTGAGCTAACTCTGATTCATTGGGTTTGCCAAGTGATGAATCAGATGCTCTTCTTTGAAGTCTGAGTTCTGAACTGTTATGTCCAGAAGTCATTGGTGTGGAGTCATCAAAAGACACATTGATGCTTTCTATGACAATTTTTGTGCTTTTAATGTAGACTCTGTAGGCTTTTGCGGTTTGAGAGTATCCCAGAAAGATCCCTTCATCAGCTTTCTTGTCGAACTTGCCAAGATATTCCTTATAATTGAGTACAAAGCATTTGCACCCAAAGACATGGAAATATTTGACGTTTGGTGTTCTCTGATTGATGAGATCATAGGGTGTCTTCTGGTGCCTCTTGTTGATGATGGACCGATTCTGGGTGAAGCATGCAGTAGAAATTGCTTCAGCCTAGAAGGTGATGGTAACTCCGATGAAGCAAGCATGGTCCTTGCTTCCACAAGAAATCTGTTCCTTCGTTCTACCACTCCATTCTGTTGTGGGGTTCTGGCTGCTGAAAAGTTTTGTGTGATGCCTTCATTGATGAGGTATTCATCGATTCTGGCATTTTTTAATTCAGTTCCATTGTCGTTTCTAACCTTAATGAGTTTTTGTTGTAGAAGGACTTGGAGTCTTTTCATCACCCCAATGAGTAGGTCAGGAACATCTGATTTCTTCTTCACAAACTCAACCCAGRTGTATCTAGAGTATTCATCAACAAGTACCAATATGTACTTCTATCCTAAGAGGCTTTGTGTAGATATAGGCCCACAGAGATCAATATGGATCATATCCAAGGGCTTGGTGCAGGAGGTTTCTGACTTTGTTCGGTGAGAGGCCCGTTTTAGTTTTCCCATCTCGCAGGCTGAGCATAAATGATCTTTATCAAAGTTGAGATCAGGAATCCCCTTGACCAGCTTCTGTTTGGCTAGCTTTCTTAAGACATCAAAATTCAAGTGTGAGAACTTCTGGTGCCATAGCCAATTTTCATCGCTCTTATGGGATACAAGGCAAAAGGTGTCTTGTCCCTTAGAGGATTGAAAATCCAAAAGATAGAGATTCCCTTCTCTCTTGGCCTTGATGATGGTTTGACCGGGCTTTGTTTCTATGTTACAGATACCTTTGTGGAATCTGGCTTCAAGACCCTTGTCGTAGAACTGGCTTATGCTCAGTAAGTTGTGCTTCAGACCTTCAACATAAGCCACTTTGCTGATGGATATGTTGCCTTTGATGAGAGTTTCGTATCCCTTGATGGTTCCCTTACTGTTGTCTCCAAAAGAGACAGGGCCTCCAGATTTCTCGATGAAAGAGGACAACAGACTTTTGTCACCAGTCATGTGCCTGGAGCAACCTGAATCCATTTTACCATGGTTGCACATGCTAGTCCTGCAAGACAAATTAAGGGGTTTTAGGTACCTATTTCTTAATGGGTCCACGTTTGTTAGTAGGAGATACCTATCTCTTTTCATCACCCTTAGCCTTTGTAGGCTTGGGTTTGTTAGCATTTCCCTTGCCCTTGGACTTGGTTTTTTCACGTTTTCATTGGTTTTGACATTATAGCGATAAACGTGTTGAGAGAATATGCAACGATGAGTCAACATGTGATTCTCAGGTTTTGTAAAAGACCTAAACATTGACAATCATTATACTTTGGGCATGAATGTCTAACATTCTTTTTATTCGCTGAAAATGAAAAAGTAAATGTAGGGGATGTAAATTATGTCCGAGCATCGGTTGTTTTTACAAACTTCCGATCTAGTTCAAATTTTTTATTTCAAGGGGTCTTTGTCTTTACTTCTTTTCTCCTGAGGAAGGACTGCGTTTTCTTCATCTGAATGAGAGGAAAAGTGGTGGTTAGATTTCTCAGAGGCAGGCCATTTCTGTTTTTGCTCACGAGTAAACTTAATGAACTTAGAAGATATGCTAGGGCCTTTTGAGTTATCGTTGGCAGATTAGATATTTCTCAGTTTTATATTTCCTTTGTCTGAAAATTTCATCGATGGAGGAATACCAGATTTCATTGAGGGTTTGAAGTTTTGAGGCTTCTTATTTTCAATGATCTTTGGTGATTCACAGATTATCTCTTCTTTAGATTCAGAATCTAGAAAGTCTCTTGCTGATTTCTCGAAATCAAAATTAGCATGGATGTTCATGGGAGGTGTGGGTTCAGAGGTTGATGCTTCAGAGTGATCTGCTTGAGGTTCCATTGTTTCTGACTTAGATGAACTTTCAATGTTACTTGGATGGTTCATCAATTTATCAGGTGATGATTCCTTATTAGGATTCTCCTTTTCATCAACAAACTTGCTGATGAAGTGGGATTGACAACCAGAGACTCTGGTTTAACCACAGGGTTTCCATCGGTCTCTGATTTGGAGGTGTCGTTCCTTTCATCATAATTCTTACATGAGATCGGTTTTTTCTTCGGTTAGAAGATCAGTCTCTCTTTTGAAGAAACTGACTTCTTTTTCCGCTTTTAGTCTTTCAGATTTTTTAAAATTTAATTTTTCTTTTAATTTCAAAAAGTCCTCTGAAAGTTTTATTACCCTTAACTGTAGCTCAGATGGAGCCGAGTTGTTTTCATCGATAGTAGACTCACATACTTGATCATCAGTGTCAGAGGCAAATTCTGCATTGGACGTGGCCGTCAGATAGATGAGTGCTTTGTCTTCTTAATCGGTTGAAGAATCAGACACCCAGTTTTTTTCAGCCATCAGACTTCGCTCTCTAGGATTGTACTTATATTTATTCTTGTAGTAATCAGCATCCTTTACCAGTCGTCCTCTGCATTCTTTGGAAAAATGACCGATTTTTCCGCACCTGAAGCAGCGGAGGTCATTTTTCCTTCCTTCTTTGTCCTCTTTCTTTTCCTCTCTTCTATCTTCTCTTCTATCTTCTCTCTCTTCTCTTCCATCTATTTTGTCTTCCCTCTGATAATATTTCGATAGCTTCCTTTCATAGGATGGCTGGTACCTTTCCCTTCGTTCATAAGGTTTCTTGATGAACTTTTTCTGGAACTGCTTTGTAATCAAGGCCAGAGATTTGGCAAAGGCTTTGATATCATCATCTGATTCAGATGTTTCATTTTCAGATTCTGATTCCACCACCAGTGCTTTCTTTGCTTTCTTCTTGTGATCTCTGGTGGAGGTCCTTGAAATGTCCTTTTCTTCTGCTGCAAGAGCCAGGGGTCCACCGATGGACACCTTTTTCTTCATGATATCATTCTCTTGTGCATCAAGCGTTCTGTATACGTCATGGAGTGACCAGCCGTCTAAGTCCTGATTTGCTTGAAGGGACATCGACAGCTGTGTCCATTCATCGCCGAGACTTTTAAGGAATAAAACATTGTTTTCTTCCTTTGTTCTGGAGATA
>NC_037544.1:8837382-8845235 GCF_001531365.2 Cynara cardunculus var. scolymus
TTGAAACGATCGTATGTCTTCTGAATCGGTTCATCAGGAAGGGCCTTGAAGTTGGTGTATTCGTTGAGACATTGGGCTCTACGATTCTTCTTCATTTTTGCCCCTCCTTCCAATTGGCTTGCCAGCTCATCCCATAGTTCCTAGGATGTGGAATATGCATCAAGGGATTGGAAGATTTCATTGGGTATGGCCATGATTCAGTCTTTTGGCCTTCTTGTCGGTCTCAACCTGCTCAATGTCGTCTTCATCCCAATTCTTCTCATCTTTGGGCATGTAGTAGACAGGAATTTATGTTGTGGTATTTGTTCCTGGGACTCTTGGAACAAGAGTCTGTGGAACATAGGGACCCTCCATGACAGATCACAGAAGATTTTTGTCCATCCCTTCCAGAAATTTCATCATCCGTATCCTCCATTGTGGGTACTCTTCTCTTTGAAGAGTTTGAGGTTTGGTGAGGGAACCAACACTATAGGCGGAATTCCAGTTGGCCATTAAAATTTTTTGGAAGAGAGAAAATTTACGTTTTCTTGGAGAAGATATTTTATGAAAAACGTGAATTGAGAGATTTTTGATGATCGTTTGATTGGAAAAACAATCAATTGGCTCTGATACCTATTGTTGATCCCAGATCTCTTAATAACACTAATAATTAAGTTAAGAATAACCAAATTATATTGTTTAGATAAATAAAATGATGAACATTCAAAACAATGTATGAACATTCAAAGGTTAAACTTGAGTGCCAAATATTCCAATGATTATGAAAAACGTAAAGTGTCCTGTTTACAATAGGCCTAACCACCTATTTATACTAGTAATCTAATAAGAAGATAACTATCTAGTGAGACTATTTAGCTAATGTTCTACTAACAGATAAAGCTTATCTAAAACAATGATAAACATTAAAGTAAGATAAACTTTGTAGAATCCAGCTGTTGATTAGTCATCTCCAGCTGTCTTCCATGATGTATGAGTTCAACCTTATGTTCATATCTTCATTGCTTGCCTCTGGTTGAACTGATGAACGAAACTCCAAGTGTTAGTGCCCAGAGGGGATATGAAGATGCACTTTCCATCGCATCTCTGGTCAGTTCATTGACCATCTGGTTGTTCTTCAGACTTAGTTATTTTTCCTTGAAGTCTTCCATCGGCCTTCTAGTTCTTCATCACTTTGTTTGTCTTCATTACTTCATGCATAATACTTATAGGGTCTAACAGCATGACCTTTAGGAGGATAATTCAAGGCCTCAAGCAAATCTTGCTCGACCTATCTTATCGTTTCTGTGAAGTCATCCAATAATTTTGGATCCAGAGTTTTAAGAAATTTTTTTGTGGATGAACTCTTGATTTCATCTGGTTCTGCTCTGACAACCTTACTATTAGTCTTAAGATGTTCAATATTTGTAGAGGCAAAACAAAAGATCTCGTCTATCTTCTGTATGCTTTTTAAATCAACTTGTGGCATACACTTTGAAGAATAAGAGATAACTTTAAATTTTAACCTTTGAGTTTTGAGTTTTGGCCCCACTCTCAAGCCTTCATTTTTTGAAAGGTGCAGTTGTATACAGAATTGGAAAATCTAGATTTTTCTTTTTGCCTAACCTAAACACAGATTCAAGAGTAGTTTTTTTCTTCCAGGTGAGGTCTAGATCTGTATAACCTATCCCTGTTCTATCCTGTTGAGAATTAACTTTTTCATACACCTGCTGAGCATCTTGATATTTCTTGATCAAGAGCTCTTTTCTTTGTAAGCACTGGTGTAAGAACTCTCTTTCCTTTTGAAAATAATTTTTGAGGGCCTCAGAGTTTAATATGTCACGTTCCTTTTCTAAAAGCTCTTTTTCTTTCTTCTGTATAGCCGCTTTTAGTTCTAAGCACTCTGATTTAAGACTTGTTTCAATTGATCGTTTTGTTGGCAAATGTTTTTCATTTTCCACTGACAATTCTTGTTTCTATACAGTTAGCAGCTCTGTCTCACGTTCAAAATATAGTTTTTCCTTTTCTAAAGATTTCCTTTTGGATTTTTCGACAGAGAGCTTTTGCCGTAGGTTAACGAAATCATTTGTCAAAGCAGAGATGCTTTCTTCCATGTCAGAATGAGAATTTCCAGAGATGGAACATACATAGGAGTCAGAGTCAGATCCAGACTCTTCTATGTCGTTCTCAACAGCCATCCCACAGAAATGGGCTTGGTCTTCTTTTTCGGATGAGGAGTCAGAGACCCAGTTCTCCTGTTCAGCCATGAGATTCCTTTGGGATCGATTATACTTGTACTTATTTTTGTAGTATAGTTCATCTTTCACCAAAGGGCCTCTGCACTCTTTGGAGTAGTGCCCCATTTTCCCACACCTGAAGCATCTAACACCTTGCTTCTTCTGTTCCGGTGGCTCTTCCTTCTTCTTGTTTGAAACAGAGGGAGGGTTCCTTCTTTCGAAAGCTCTGCCTCGGCTACGATCGCTCTGCCTTCCTCGTTTATCGAAGACCTTCTTCCCAAATTTTCTTTGAAATTCCTTAGTGATCAGGGCCAAGGAATGTGCAAAAGCACTGATGTCGTCGTCTTCAGAGCTTGACGCTATGTCTTCTTCATCGCTCTTCATGATAAGAGCCTTCTTTCCCTTTCTCCTTTCTTCCTTGGATCTTCATTCTCTGTGTGGCTGGTGCTCATCGATTTATTCAACCTTAGATTTCAACACAAAAATAGAACTCGGCGCAAGTATACACCTTGAACTACTGTCGTCTCGTAACAAGTAATAATGGTACAAGTACCAGATATCGTTCCCACAGAGATAGCTTGTAAAGTTATTTCAAAAGTCCAGTTTATAAAAACTAATTTCAGATGGCGAATCGAGGGATTTGATTTATCTAAAATGGGGAGGTTTGATTAACAACTAAGAAAAATATCAGCCTTGAGAAAAAGCACAGGGTGCCATAGTTGATTAAGACATTAAACAAATGATTCAGTAAAAAGGTGACATAACATTCCTGTCATAATTATCTAAAATCAATAAATGATTTTATATAACTATTACAGTATCAACTATCGGGTCAGACGGCCTCCGAAGAGCACACACTGGTCAACGTGCTATCGATACGACATCATTTATGTTAGACATCGTGAATCCTAGCACAACACAGTGTTACCATCCTACACCGTAGGAGTATAGCTTGTCAGACACTAAAGCTATTTATAGCCTTCTCCTATTACCTCAAGTTTTGAAAGTCAATACATTTTTATACACAAAATTAGTTGTCAATTAATTTTAATGTAATCATCACATGAAATATTAAGCACATGAAATAAATAGTAGACTATAATGCTAATAAGACACCTTTGTACTTTCACATCGGCTTTGGTCTTAATTTTCCGTTACACCCCAAGCTAAGGCGTTAGCCCATCATTGCTCGGTTTCTTCTCTCGAAAGATGTAAGGACTGAAAAATAAATAACTGATACGGAAAAATAAATTACAGAAAGTAAATCACAGGAAATGGAAATACTGGAATTTAAATACTGGAAATTAAAAGACTGAAATATAATTGACTGAAAGTAAAGTACTGGAAATTAAATGACAGAAATGTAAATTGCAGTAAAGTAAAGACTGAAATGTAAAGGACTGAAATATAAATGACTGAAATATAAATGACTGAAATATAAATGACTAAAATATAAAGACTGAAATATAAAGACTGAAATGTAAAGACTGAAATATAAAGACTAAAATGTAAATGACTGAAATATAAATTATTAATAATTAAATAATATTAATTAATATTAATCTAGTAATGATGAAGGAAAAATACTTGATGGGATGAGAATTGACTAATGAAAACCTTGGAAATAGAGTTTAACTTTGAAGAAAACTTGCAAGTCAAGTAACAAAACTTGCATAACAAGTTTCGTTACAAAGACCGAAAAGGTTACTTACAAACTCGTAAAAACAGATTATTTAGTCTACGTAAATTAGTCGTGAGCCACAAAGGATGAGATCCGATGTAAAGCAACAATGATCGACTAATTCGTAACTCGTAACCAAAGTAAGAAAACGTAACGTAACTTAGAAATAAAAACAGAAATGAGATGAAGATTGAATACGAGTACTTAAATTAAAACTTGAGAGTGTAATCACAACTTCACTACAAAAATCGGTTCTTGATTTGGAAACAAAGAAACCGAAAGCTTGAAAACGAAAGTAGTAATTTAGAGAGTGACTAACACAAAGATCATAAGTATCAAATGGAAGAAAGCATGTAAATTGGTGAATTGGTAAATTGGTTTGTTAAATGGTGAGTAAACATATGCCTTAAGCCTTCTATTTATAGGCTAAGGAAGTTCACCTAGTGGGAGCCAACTAATAAGACAAAAGTCTCTTCAAAACTGGGCTTGGACCGGGCCCAAGGTCGTTGACCACGCATCTTTTATGGATCAGCCCACTACTTCACGGCCCAGACAAAATTTCAGCTCTTGGACAGGTGCTATAGGACCTTGCCATTCCTGGTCCTACAGGACTGCTGTAGGATCGGGCCCAAAAATCATCAAAAACCTGCATAAACAAGGGATTAACATTAGATATACTATATAACTACTAATATATGGAAAAGACATTGAAAGACTCAATTAAGACACTAATGGGCAAATAAAACAAAGAAAAATGGTTAAGAAAATGATGTAATAAGGTTAATAAATTAACACTTATCACACCCCCAAAATTGAATTGTTGTTTGTTCCCAAACAACAGAAAATGACAAATCAAAAGACTCAAAGTTCTAATAAACTAAAAAATTTGAGCATAAGTATTTAATAGCCACAGTATGCGTATTTTTGAATTTTTTTTTTGAATGAAAGTGTTATACTCTTGACTTGATGCTTGATATCCATAGCCCTTCATAAACCTAGCTCCCCCAAACTTAAGTCTTTCATATTGCCACACCATAAGCTAGCCTACATTTCTATTGCTATACTAGATTCAATAGATAATTTGGGACTTTGAATAGGGTTCTTGCATTTGGCTTTTTCTTTTCAATGTATGCCTTTTACCTCATCTCACTTTTTTTTCACTCCATAGCACAATTTTACTACTATGCATCTCATATTGAGGTATTTTGGACACTTTGGTCCTTTTCAAACATTTTGGTGTACTTTGACACCCTTTTGTATGCATAAGACATTGAACTTTGTTCCTTTGAATGACTTTTGGTCCTAATGCATATGTTTCATGAACTCTATAAAGTGTTTGGTACTTTTAGGACCCTCCCCCAAACTTAAGGGAGACAATGTCCTCAATGTGAGTGTTTGAAGGCTACAAATTGGCCAAATTGAAATGAAGGCCCAATTGAATCAAGTGAAAGCTTTGGAAATGGTTGACTAGTTCTAGAGGCTCAATTTAAGACAAAGATGGTTAAGCTTTGGATTATTGTGGCTATGGCATCAATTCAAGCATTTGTACAACAAATTCATTATTTATTCTATTTTTGGTGCATATATGGCTAAAAGAATATATGCTACTAAAATCAGTGCCGAAAATTCTAAAATGAAACAGAAAAGCAAAGATGATCAATACAAGTGTAATTGATATATTTTTAAAACAAAAAGACTCAAAAATAATTGAAACAGAAAAGCAAAGATGAGAAGTCACAAGTGTGACTTGGTCATCATGAAAATAAAATGACTCAAAGCTAAGCACTATTGAAATAGAAAAGCAAAGATAATCAAGCATAAGTGTGGTATGATCATCTTAAATGAAAAGGACACAAAAACATATAAGAGAGGGATTGTCTCTTATGATCACAACAATACCGACACCAACATATTTTAAAACAACAAATAAAGAAACACAAGTTAAACATAAAAACATAGAGTATGGTAAGAATGCAGAACCTATCCTACTCAGATTGAGTAGGAGAGGTAGAATACTGTTGTAAGACTGAGGTTGAGATATCTGATAGTGGGAGCAACTCGTTAGAATATTTCTCCCTCCACTTATGCTTCAATCCTTTCCTCTGTATGCCCTTTACTCCTTTCTCATGAGTTGAAGATTTAATGAAACAAATATGGGAACATTCGTCACTCCCATCAGGGTACCTAAGAGAATTAAAAACATTAAAAGTCACTTTTTGATTTTGGACTCTTATGGTTAACTCTCCCTTCTGTACATCTATCAGGGTTCTTCCAATAGCTAGGAAAGGTCTTCCTAAGATAATGGGAATGTCCTTGTCAGCTTTAAAGTCTAGGATGATAAAATCAGCTGGGAAAATAAACTTATCAACTTGAACTAGGACATCCTCAATTTTTCATTTAGGATAGGCTATGGACTTATCAGCTAATTGCAGAGTCACAGTTGTAGGTCTAGCTTCACCTATGCCTAAGGTATTGAAGATAGATAAAGGCATGAGGTTTATACTAGMACCTAAGTCACATAGAGCTTTTCCTATCTCTTTTCCTCCAATTGAACAAGGGATTGTAAAACTTCCAGGATCTTTCAACTTAGGAGGGATTTTACTGGACAACAAAGCACTGCACCCTTCAGTCAGGGCTACAATCTCATACTCAGTCAACTTTTTCTTTTTTTACTCAAAATGTCTTTTAGAAACTTTAAATAACTTGGCATCTGCTCAACAGCCTCAACCAAAGGTATGTTTATATGTAACTTTTTAAAAACATCAAGAAATTTTCTAAATTGTAGTTCTTCCTTTTGATTCCTTAATCCTGGGGATAAGGAATATAAGGAGTGACTGCAGTAGGAGAAGTAGTCTTTTCAAGAGTTGGTGCTGGAATGGGTTTCAAAACTGGTTTCTCAATGGGTTCTGATTCAGTTCTACCAAGGATTATAGGACTAGTCAGGTCATTTATTGCGGGACTGTCACCAGATTGTGACACATCCACTACAACACTTTCTTTGGGAGTCTGGATTGTCTTGGGCTTATTAGGAAATAACAATAGTAATTCTGACCATTCTTGAATGGCTGTACTATCGATGGGCCTGACTATGGGTTGAGGCTCACTAGTACTCTCTGAATGGTTCACAGGAATGGTAATCACAAGATCTGGTACAGAGGTAACAGAATCTGGTACTACACTTTTCTTTTCAATATTTGCTTTGCTTGGTTCTTTTTGGAGATTTTCTATTAAAGTCTTATTACTCCTCAATGTCACAATCTTGACCTTCTCTTTTCCTTATCTCTGAGGTGTCTCTGTATCACTAGGTAAAAAGCCTATCGGTCTTTGTCTCATTTCCAAAGCTACTTGTCCAACCTGTTTTTCAAGGTTTCTGATTGAAGCCTGAGTTTGGGTTATGAACCCTTTCATCATTGCTTYCAAGGAAGTAGATGAATCAATAGACTGATGTGTTGTATCTTGGAAAGATGGTTGATGACTTTGTTGTTGAAAACTTGTTTGTTGGTTGAAAATCAGCTGGGTAGGGTGTTGTTGGTAAAAATTGGGTTGGTGATTGTAGGAATCACTTTGATGTTGTTGTTGAAAACCAACAGGTTCATTCAAGGTTGGAGCATTCCAGAAAATATTTGGGTGTTATTGCCACCCTGCACAATAAGCTTGTGAATCAGAACAAACTCTGTTTTGATTTTCAAAAAAATTAACTGACTCTGGGTTAGATGCACATTGATCAAATGGAGACCTCCTCCACATAACATACATGCTATAGAATTGATAGTAGATACGATGTTGCATCAACAGTTCGCACATCTGGGCTAACATTCATATTCTTAATCATGTCAGTTATAGATGTGAGTTGTGTTGTAAATGCATTATATGCGTCTGTTTCATGTATCCCAACTGTATTATTCTGTATTAATGCATGTGGATCAGCCCAATATCCATTATTATTTGAAATTTTCTCA
>NC_037544.1:8845845-8864752 GCF_001531365.2 Cynara cardunculus var. scolymus
GAACTTTACTTTAAAAGAAAAACTTTAGCGTGCTATCCCCGGCAGCGGCGCCAAAAACTTGCTCGTCGGTTTATTCAACCTTAGATTTCAACACAAAAACAGAACTCGGTGCAAGTATACACCTTGAACTACTGTCGTCTCGTAACAAGTAATAATGGTATAAGTACCAAATATCGTTCCCACAGAGATAGCTTGTAAAGTTATTTCAAAAGTCCAGTTTATAAAAACTAATTTCAGATGGCGAATCGAGGGATTTGATTTATCTAAAATGAGGAGGTTTGATTAACAACTAAGAAAAATATCAGCCTTAAGAAGAAGCACAGGGTGCCACAGTTGATTAAGACATTAAACAAATGATTCAGTAAAAAAGTGACATAGCATTCATGTCATAATTATCTAAAATCAATAAATGATTTTATATACCTATTACAGTATCAACTATCGGGTCAGACGGCCTCCGAAGAGCACACACTGGTCAACGTGCTATCGATACGATATCATTTATGTTAGACGTCGTGAATCCTAGCACAACACAGTGTTACCATCCTACACCGTAGGAGTATAGCGTTTGTCAGACACTAAAGTTATGTATAGCCTTCTCCTATTACCTCAGGTTTTGAAAGTCAATACATTTTTATACACAAAATTAGTTGTCAATTAATTTTAATATAATCATCAAATGAAATATTAAGCACCTGAAATAAATAATAGACTATAATGCTAATAAGACACCTTTGTACTTTCACATCRGCTTTGGTCTTAATTTCCCGTTACACCCCAAGCTAAGGCGTTAGCCCATCATCRCTCGGTTTCTTCTCTCGAAGGATGTAAGGACTGAAAAATAAATAACTGAGACGAAAAAGTAAATTACAGAAAGTAAATTACAGGAAATGGAAATACTGGAATTTAAAGTACTGGAAATTAAAAGACTGAAAGTAAAATATTGGAAATTAAATGACAGAAATGTAAATTATAGTAAAGTAAAGACTGAAATGTAAAGGACTGAAATATAAATGACTGAAATATAAAGATTGAAATATAGAGACTGAAATGTAAAGGAGTGAAATGTAAAGACTGAAATATAAAGACTGAAATGTAAAAGACTGAAATATAAATTATTAATAACTAAATAATATTAATTAATATTAATCTAGTCATGATAAAGGAAAAGTATTTGATGGGATCTGAATTGACTAATGAAAACCTTGGAAATAGAGTTTGACTTTGAAGAAAACTTGCAAGTCAAGTAACAAAACTTGCATAACAAGTTTCGTTACAAAGACCGAAAAGGTTACTTACAAACTCGTAAAAACAGATTATTTAGTCTACGTAAATAAGTCGTGAGTCACAAAGGATGACATCCGATGTAAAACAACAATGATCGACTAATTCGTAACTCGTAACAAAAGTAAGAAAACATAACGTAACTTAGAAATAAAAACAGAAATAAGATGAAGATTAAATACGAGTACTTAAATTAAAACTTGAGAGTGTAATCACAACTTCACTACAAAAATCGTTTCTTGATCTGGAAACAAAGAAACCGAAAGCTTGAAACCGAAAGTAGTAATTTAGAGAGTGACTAACACAAATATCATAAGTATCAAATGGAAGAAAGCATGTAAATTGGTGAATTGGTAAATTGGTAAATTAGTAAATTGGTTTGTTAAATGGTGAGTAAACATATGCCTTAAGCCTTCTATTTATAGGCTAAGGAAGTTCACCTAGTGGGAGCCAACTAATAAGACGAAAGTCTCTTCAAAACTGGGCTTGGACTGGGCCCAAGGTCGTTGACCACGCATCTTCTATGGATCAGCCCACTACTTCACGGCCCAGGCATAATTTCAGCTCTCGGACAGGTGCTATAGGACCTTGCCACTCCTGGTCCTACAGGACTGCTGTAGGATCGGGCCCAAAAATCATCAAAAACCTGCATAAACAAGGGATTAACATTAGATATACTATATAACTACTAATATATGAAAAAGACATCAAAAGACTCAATTAAGACATTAATGGGCAAATAAAACAAAGGAAAATGGTTAAGAAAATGATGTAATAAGGTTAATAAATTAACACTTATCAGCTAGCTAGATCCTGTCTCTTTTGAGTTACAAGAGCCAGAGGTCCTCCTAGAGCGACCTTGGCCTTCTGCACTTCCTGTTCTTGAGCTTGCAGAGTCCCATACACGTCGTACAGTGTCCATTGCTCCAGATCTTGATTCTCCTGGAGAGACATAGTCAAGTTTCCCCATTCTGCATTCAACCTCTTCAAGAAGAGCATGTTGTTCTCCTCTTGTGTTCTGATCACGTCACATTTGCGACACTTGTTGATCAGTGTGTTGAACCTATGACAAGTCTGTTCTAAAGACTCATCGGGAAGCGCCTAGAAACTGTTGTACTCGTTTAAGCATTGAGCACAATGGTTTTTCTTCATCTTTATCTCCCCTTCCAGCTGATTTGCCAATTGATCCCATAGATCCTTGGCAGAATCGCACGCGTCAAGAGAATGAAAAATCTCATTTGGAAGTGCCATGATCAAAAGCCTTTTGGCTTTCTGATCCACCTCCACTCTGCGTTTGTCCTCATCGTTCCAATCACGACGAAACTTGGGTACTCTCCTAGCAGGTACTTCAACCGTATCGCCAACAGCAGGAATACGAGGAATAATAGTAGTAGGGACATAAGAGCCGTTTAGAATCGACTCGTAAAGTTTGAGGTCAAGACCCTCATAAAAAATTAAATCCGAATTTTCCATTGGGGATATTCTTCTCTAATAAGAATTGGAGGTTTGATCAAAGATCCAACACTATACATGGAGTTCCACGTTTGATTAGACATTTTTGATTAAAACTTTTGAGAAGAAGATTGATGAGAAAGTGATGAACGACGTAAAAAACGATTTCTAGAATACGTAAAAGCATACGTTTTAAAAGGATAAAAAAAAAGAATGAAATTCCTTTTTAAAAACGAATAATCAAAAATTAAGAGTAGAATCCAGATGGATATCGATCGACTAATCAATGAGTTTGATTAGCAGGCTTTGATACCAATTGTTGGAACCCTGATACTCTTAATTCCCAGAAGACACAGTTGATAAATAATAAGATTGAAATACAAACAGTATATCAAGTATGATTAAGCGAAATGTTCAAAATATATAAGAACAGTGAAAGACTTGAATATGTCGAATGCTTTTATTAGATGAAAGTAAAGAATAATCAATCTAAACGTATTCTCACAATAAAAAGGTATAGTATAAGTCGGCACTCTTGGGTTATTTGATCCTGAGGAGGAAGCCTCCTTATATACGCCTACGTCAAACAATTATGCTATAATTAAGGCTTAAATTTCTGAGTTGCCGAGTCCGCGTCCTTATCTTTGACTTCCCTTGAAAAGTGGAGCAGACTAAGTCAAAGCCACCTTGATTATGTTTGACGCTTGCGAGAATGTCTGGACTTGCACACGCGTTCCATGGAGAAGGAGACCATAAGCTCTGCATGTACTATACATAAGCTCTGCATGTACTATGCAGAGGTTCTGCATATGTAGAGGCTCTGCATGTACTATGTAGAGGCTCTGTGTCTGGAGTTGTAGCTTTGCATCAAGCGCTTATGCTTTTTGGCGCATAAGGCTTGATCGTCCACGGAGATTGAGCGCATGCTCTGTATGAAGGAAATCTTCACTCTTTGAGTAAGAGCTCTGGTTGCCATGAGAGCTCTTAGTCCAGATCGCTTCAATAGACTAAGTCCTATTGACTAGAGTAAGAGACTTCTTACTTACACTTTCACAAGTTGGGGTCTAACATTCTGCCAACACTGAACGTAGGCACAACAGTTGTCTCAACTGTTGTTACAACTGGCAATCTATGTGATCCAAGTGTTATTTTACCTGACATTGTGTCAAGGGAATATTTGGATGGCGCCCTAAAGGCTGTCCAGAACACTATGACAGATAATATCCTAAATTTAGTTTCCCTTATTTGATCGAACAACCCAAAATTTAGTTATTTCATTTCAACTACATTAAATGATCTTTCAAATTGGTCAAGACTCTCTAGTTTATGGCCGCTTCTCTATGGTACTAGTTGTTGCTTCATTGAATTTGCTTCACTAATAGGCTCACGATTCGACTTTGATTGTTATGGACTAGTACCAAGATCGAGTCCTAGACAAGCGGTCCTTATTTTAACAGTCGATGTCTTGCTTCATAACTTTGAGGGAAGAAGAGAACAATAGCCTGAGAAGGGTTCGGTCCGAAGAGATTGTTGAAGGGAAAAGAGCCAGTAACTGAAGAACAACCATCTGTGTCGTCACCACCGTGTGCTCCTGAACCTCCAAGGGAACAAGAACAAATGGTAGATGAGCTGAAGTCTATATTGTACGCAAAGTTAATCTCGAGTCAAAATTCTGATGTGGCGGACGCAGATCTAGTTGGGCTCTTAAGACAACGAGTAGAGGAGAATCCTACTGTGAAGGCCTCAAAATTTCTAGCTTTCCAGGATATTGTAGCTACTAATTTCTCAAAAATTAGTACTATAATTGCCTCTAACACCCAAGCACTTTCTCTTATGCAAAACTCCATTGATGCCTTAACTGAAAGAGTATCTACTTTAGATAACACTTACTGAGCTCAGGCCACCATATTGAAGAGAAGGCATGATGATCAGGACAATCCTAATCACCATGAGGGGGAAAGAAAGAGACAAAGGCTGGCTGAGTCATCAATTGGTGCGGAAGGTGTTGCTGGGGAGCCAGAGTCTGAAAATGTTATTAAAGAAGGTCCAGTTCCAGCAAGTACAAGAGAACGGACTACTGGCCAAGAATCAGCTGAGAAGGTGACAGTTGTGGAGACAAATCCTATAATCAAGCCAATGGTTAAAAAGCCGACAGACTCCACTGTAGAAACAAGGTTGTTATTGGATTTGTCTGCCAACGTTGGATTCAATGATGTCTTCTCAAGAGAACTGGGTGGAGTTCAAGATTACAGTGAAGATATTGATAATATTGATGAGTCAGCATACATCTACTTTGATTTCGAAACAGACATCAATGAAGATAATCTTGTTTTCCCGTTTCAGGCTGATCATGAAACTACTTCTGAACATCCCACCACAGTTTCTCAAATCGCTTCTGATACTTCCAATATGGCATTTGATCCTACCGAGATTTTCTCCAAAAATTATGTGTCATTCGCAATTCGCGCTAATGTTCCAGGTTTTGACAGAGCTCGGATCAGAGAACCTTTTATTGAAGATATCTATTTTGGCATTTTCATTCGTCACTGAAAAGCTTTAAGTGGTGACAGAATCCTTGGGATTCATAAAGGGACTCGAAAGTATCGTACTGAATACAAGAATTTTCTGAAAGCCAATCGCCAACCAATTAGTCAAGTACGAACTAGACATCCCATCGTGTCTATCGAAAATGTTGATGCCAATAAACTCGTAAGAGTTTGGTATCCTTTTTTTACCGTTACAAGACAAGATGGACACATCTGGACGTTTAGCGAAGCTGACTTTCCAAATCTCTACCTTGAAGATCTGGAGCATCTTTACCATAAACTTCGGGATCTCAGTGTCAGAAGAGAAGGAGCAGTCGTTGGTTTAGATGCTATAAAGAGATACTTGAAGAGTCATGTTAAATTGTCTTTGGTCATTGATGTTCAAATGGGCTTTGAAGGTAATCAGAAAATTATAAATTTGAAAAGACCTGATCAAGACATTGAAGGTTATCCTCTCTTTATCATTCTTGAAGTTCCAGAGTTTGGGGTAATATATGATGGTGCAGACAAAGCTAAGAGATTTATGAGGTTTAGTGAGATGAATAAGTACTCTGACGGTACTATCAAGCTAGTGCGAAGGGCTCTTGAGAAAGTTAAAGCTGACAATGATAAAGCTGTAGCGAATGAAAGAATGAGTCTTAGAGAAAGGTATCTTCCGATGAGTGCATTAAACCTTTTGGATAATAAATTGTAGTATCGAAGTGCATTAAGAAGAATCGAGACTCTCTTGGGCCTTAGAAAGTCAAAATTTACTATTTCTCGTGCTTGAATCCAAATGGGGAGAATGTTGGGTTCAATTATGTGCATTAATATTGTATTCAAGCAAGTTTCTCCTATTTTGTAATAGTTTAGCCTTTGATGTTTTCCTAGTATAAATTGGATAATTTGTGTTGTAATTAGTGTTGAGCTAATCAGTTTTGTAATCATTACAAATTCTAATACAATACACTTGGGTGAAATTCTCTCTCTAGATTTATCATCTAATTGTGTGAAGATTATATGATTTTGGTGATATTTTGGGAATTACGTAAGTAAATGTAAAGAAGAATTAAAAAGAAGACTTAAATGTAAACATAAAATAAAATACCTGTAAACTTACTTGCAAAAGTTTCTTAAAAACTTGCTTCTCTCAAATTACTTGCTAGAGTTCTTACTTTCCAAATGACTTACTTACTTCCTACAGTGCCAAGCCTCCCCCTTTATATAGTAGGAGAAGGGAGGATAAAGACCAAAAGACAAAGCTTTTACCCCACTTTTTATATTGTCCATTGGATAAAGCAATGCTATATAAATATTAGTAAAAAATCAGATCTTAAATCTGTACCATAAGATCTTAACAACTGCAGGAGATGGGCTGCCAAAAAAAGGGATTTGACATCAAAAGATTACCCGTACTATTCTCAATAGTGCCTCTGGAATTATCCTGCAGCACACGCTGTAGCATGCTTCAGCCAAACACCTATTAACGAGACTCTTTTTCCAAAAATCAGCACATATCCAAGAAGTAAAATGTTTATCATATCAATTTAACTCCAATATAAAAAAGATAGAAAAATAAAACAAAAAGACTAAATTTGCGGAATTTTGGGAAAATAAAATGAGTATATAAAGTAAGAAAAAGTGTAAAAGTATCAAATAAGTTGATACTTATTACACACCAAACTAGAATTGCTGTTTGTCCCCAAACAACATAAAAAGACAAATAAAAGACTCAAATTAGATGAAAAAATGGACATCGACACTTGCGACTACAACTTTCTTGTTATAATAGTTTTTCATAAATCAAAGTGGAAGTTGTTTTGTACCAATCACATTTATATACTATAGGTTAGCCTCACTTTTCCTTCGTCTGATTTTTAAACTTGTCTCTTTTTCTCTCTCACATAACTTTGCCTTTTTCTTGAATAAGCATTTATTTATTTTGCTTTTTGTAGCCTTTTTTTTCGCATTTTTTCTTTTTGGCTTTATAATGCTTTTTAAGCATTTTCTCTTTTTTTTTCTTTTTCTTTTGAAAGAGCTTTGCTCTTTTTGACAAAAATTCCCCCTCAACTAAGATATATGACAATGTCCCCGTTGTGAGATATATATATATACGTGAGGTTCTTTTTTAGATTTTTGGATTTATTAACTCTAGATTTAAAACAATATATTGCTGGAAAAGTTTTCAAAGACATCAATAAGTTTATGGGCAATTTTTACTTTAATCTAGCAATTGACAATCAAGTTAAATTTGCTGTCCACAATATCTGCCAAGGTGATAATTGGAATTTTGCTTTTAATGAAGACAATATTTATTTATATTTAGTAGAAACTGCTATATATAATGAATGTTTGTTGAATCTTTAGACGTTTAACCTCGCTGAGGCCCAGACCTAGTGTCTAAAGAACTGTGTTTTCTTTACACACTAAAGAACTGCGTTGCAACCCAACCTTTTTTTATTTGGTATCAGAGCTTGTGCTTAAATTTATTTAAGTATTAAGTTTGTTTAGTTTATGAATAGATTAGAGTATCTAAATTTAGAATTATCTCAGTCAAGTAGAATTGTTACTTCCTTAGATAATAATAGCATTAAGTGTTGCTTTTATAGAGAGTCTGTTAATCATATTTTTCATAGTAGTAATTCTCAGCTTAATGTGCTTGTTGATTTAATTACAAATCTTGGAAAAAATCTTGAGATAAATCAGAATAAACATTCCCATCATTGGCAATATATTCATGATTTATTAATTAAGAAAGACAGAGCTATTCATAATTTAGAAAATAAATTAGAATACCTCAAAACAACTTTTTCTTTTTTGGAAGAAAAACTTGTGAGCTTTGAAAAGAAATATAATTTTTTGATTAATAGTCAAACTATTTCAAAAGATTATATTTCTCAAGAAAAAGTTCTTGCAGTTTTGGAAAAATCCCAAGATCAGTTTGAAAAAATTAAGTTTCATTTAGAACCAATTGAAAAATTGGTTCGAAGTTAAATGAACTTAAAATTTGATGGTAAAGTACTTGAAGAAGCTTATAAGTTTTGTAACCAACAGAATTTGCCAAAAYCCATTGGATATTCTGAGACAAGTAATATTGCTTCAGAATCAAATARATTGGTTATTTCACAAAACAATATAATCATCTCTCTTTTAGTATCTTTACATCACAAAGTTGATAAACTCACTTTTAAAGAAGATCTAAATAATCTCATTGGGAATTTTTCGAATCTTTCAACAACTTTTGAAAAGAAAACTGCTCCCAAAGCTAAAACAAATTTTCTTGTTTACAAACAAAATGGCAGTTAGAACTCCTTTCCTTGGTAGATCTAGGACTATCAATGAAAATGATTCCACTGAAAATAACAGGTCTCAAATGATTGGACAAGAAACTAGGCTAAATTTCACTACCCTAGGAAATTTATTTGCTCGAAGACCTTCTAATACTTCAAGACTTGAAGATATGATTAATGTGGATAGAAGTATGCAACTTCTTAATCATAATCAGTTAGAAGCCTTCAACCCTACTAGACTTTATTCTACTGGGATGTTTGCAAGAAACTCTGGTCTTTTTAGACATCATAGTTTACAAATGCTTGTCGTACCTCAAGGAAGAGTTGTTTCTATTAATCTAATGACTAGAGAAGCTAGTATTAGATTAAGACAAACCAGCAGAACTACTCTACATTTTGGACTTTTAACTATTGCAGTTAAAGGATATCATAGAACAGGTGCAGGGACAAAAGCCTTGTTAGTCTTGATTGACAATAGATTTTCTAATCTTGATCAAGCTATTATAGGAACCATGGAAATTGATTTAAATAACAATATAGGTGTTGCTTATATTGCTCCTCAAAWCTTTTCATTAAGTGTTAGTGATTTCTGTAAGCATGTTACCTTGCAAATCCAAACACTAGGATATGAAAACTTTATAGGAAGAAATATTGGAGTAGAAATTGTGTTTTTAGGAAGACTAACTGGAATAACTGGAAGTCAGTATAATGTTGATATTGACTCAATCATACAGACTTTGTCTTCTAGAGGAATACAAATGATACCCCCAGTACACATTGATTCTCAAACCATTGCTAGAAGTGAATGGACCATTCCATTTCACAGAGAACCAACTACTATTGTCCCCACAAGTTATGTCTCTTACATCAACCCTAGTGGATCTAAATCTTTAAGATTTAGAAATTATAAGGACAATGCCTCATCTTCACATATTGATGATGAAACTGAAACTACTGATGAAGATCCTCATAGATCTTCCACTAGTTTTATGAATATTGAATTAAATGATGAATGGGATACATTAGAAGAAGACTCTAAGTACTTTGATTCTAGTAACCCAAATAAAATCAAACCCTTTTTAGTCAAGTATACTCCTCCTGAGTCAAGCAAGATTAAAATTGAAGATATCAAACCCACTGGATGGAGTGACACAGATCATAAAATTCTTTACCCTAAAGAATTATTTGGTTATACTCTTGATCCTAAGGAGATTGATGAMATGGAAGTTCTTCTTAAGAAACAAGGACAACTTCATGAATCACAAATTATCTATCAAGATGATTTAGGAAATATAAGAATAACTCCAAAAGATGAGGATTCTTTGGACTCTTTCTTATCAGATTATGTAAAGACCATTAATTTTGCTCTCATGAATGAAGGAAGTGGATCCTCTGTTACTCATCCTTTACCAGGAAGACTGGAAAGCATGACTTATGAAGCAGGTAGACCTCCTAGAACACAAGCTAAAGGTTATGTTGAACCTACACAAAGTTACAGGAATAAAGGAAGAAGATTGCCAACTGATCCAACTTTTACTTGGAAATCTACACCTTTATTGAATCTAACTGATATTCACCCTCAGTTATGGAATTCATACTTAGAAACTTGGTCTCAAGAAGTTCACCGTGACTATACTGCTAAATATCTTGAAAAAGACATTAATGCAGAAGTTATGATTTCTATTGCTGAAAATTTTCTTGGAACTACTGCACTTGCTGCATGGGAAGATTGGAAAAAACATTTTCCTGAACCTCTTGCACAACTCGTTTCACAAGGTAATAACATAAGGAATTTCACCTCAACAGTTCTTCGAATTATAAATGGTGGTGATACCTTATCTGGTTTATCTATAAAACAAAATGAAGCACTCAGAGATCTAGAACAACTCCAACTCCATGATTGGAAAAAGATTGTTTTATTTCTAAATGATTTTGTTCATCTTGCTGCTATTTCTGGTAACTATTATGATGCAAATGTTTGCAACAGGATTTTTACAAAATTGCCTGGAGAATTGGGAAGAGAAATAGAACTTAAGTGGAAGCAAGATCAACCGACCATTGATGCTCAATGGGATAATGCAACAGTTAGAGCTAAGATAATCATAGATYATCTTAAAACTAAATGTTCCATGATCCAAACACAGAGAGAGTTAAAGAAAAAGGATACAGGATTCTGTTCCTCTATCTATACTCCTCAGACTTATGATAAGACTCCTAAGAAGAAACAGGTTAAAAAGTATGCAAAGCCTAAGAAGTCTTATTTCCTTAGAAAGTCTAGAGCTAAAAAGCCTACACTCAATAAGGAAAAACATGTGAGAAAATACAAAGACACTAAGAATTACAACAAGTTTACTTGTTATGCTTGTGGAAAAGAAGGTCATTTATCTAGTAAATGCCCTGGTAAGACTACTCTTTTCAACCAAAGAGTTGACCTAATTAATTGCACAAATGAAGACTTAGTTGACATTACTTCTGATGTTTCAACTAACTCAGAYATTTATTCTATTGTTAGCATAGAAGATATGCAAGATGTTCAACAACAAAGTGATTATTCTTTCATAGAACAACTTTCACCTTCTCAAACTGATTTACAAAAGAAATATGGTTATCAAATTTTTTTGAATCAGAAGTTGAAATGTTTGAAAATCTAAACTTTGTTAACATTGAAATAATAGACTGCATTCATACATGGTCATACAATACMGRTAATACMAACACTAAGTGTTAYAATTGCCTTTGGTATCCTTCTCTTGAGAAGCGTTCACGTTGTGATCTTTGTAGAATTGAAGTTTGTTATTCATGTTTATCTTCTGTTCATAAACATAGAATACCAACACCAGTGGTTCAACCACTAAAAACTGACAGGATAACAATTCTGGATGATAGACTTCATACTCTTGAAAACCGTGTTGAAAATCTAGAAATACATATTCAACAAATCCCTCATCAAGAATATGATAAGAATTTTCCTGAATTTTCTTGGAAACCTCCAATTCCAAAAAATAAAGGAATTGTTATAAATGACAAAGGCTCAACTTCAAATATGGCTATAACTCCCATTATACCCATTATCTGTAATAAGAAAGTGCTGAAAAGCTTATATGTTTTAGTCCTTCTRAATATTAGAGGCATGAAATTTCAACTCCCTGCCTTTATTGATACAGGAGCATCTCAAACAACTTTAGACACTTCTATYCTTCCYCMWTCTTTACTTGGTAAACTTGTGGAAGCMCAGAAGCCTTTGCAATCCATGACKTTTACAGGAACAATGCACTCAACCAATCATTATTTCAAAAATCTTCAAATCCAATTTCAAACAAATTGTCAAGATTGGTCTGATGTATATCCTTTAGACATATGCTGGGTTGAACCTCTTGATAAGCTTTATGGCATAAATTTAATCCTTGGGTTAAATTTTATTCTGGCTAAAGGAAGATCTGTTACTATTTGTAACGATTATGTCCTTTTTTCTCAACATACTGCTTTTACACCAATCATATCAGAGTATGCTCCAAAGCATGGTGGAAATGAAGAGGAAAGTTTGCAAAACCCTAAGATTGTCTGCACTCCTGAAAATAAAAATTGTTCTTGTAACAATGATACTAGTTGTACAAAAAACTAGCTTCACTTAGTCCTGAGAAGACTTTAATTGATTTTCCAAATTTCTCTGAGATTCTGGAAAATGATTCTGAAAATGATGACTCTTTTAAAGATTACTCTTTTTTAGACTTATCATATAAACTCATAAGACCCCATATTTTGAATCAAAAACTTATAAGCAAATCTTTTGAAGATATTTTACATATGGTGGACCATTTACAAAAGATTAAAATCATTGGAGAAATTCCTACAAAGTTTTGGGAAAGAAATAAAATCTTTTGTAAACTTGAGATAATTAATCCAGATTTAGTAATTAAGACAGGAATGCCTAAATATGATAATTGGACTATTGAAGAGTTCAAAATGCATATTTCTCAATTACTAAAACTTGGAGTAATTACCAGAAGCACTTCTAGTCATAGAACTGCTGCTTTTATAGTTCAGAAAGAATCTAAAAGAAAACGTGGTCAATCAAGAATGGTTTTTAACTATAAAAGATTAAATGACAATACCCATATAGATGGCTATTGCATTCCTACAAAAGAAATTTTGTTAAATAAAATCCAAGGTGCTAAATGGTTTTCAAAATTTGATCTCAAATCAGGATTTTGGCAAGTAAAAATGCACCCTGAGTCGATCCCATGGACAGCCTTTACATGTAGTGAAGGTCATTTTGAATGGAAGGTTATGTCTTTTGGTTTAAAAAATGCCCCTCAAATCTTTCAAAGAAAAATGGATAATTGTTTTCAACAYTTATCTCATTTCACATGTGTATACATTGATGATGTCCTGGTATTCTCAAAAGACAAAAATGAACACTATGCACATTTGTATATTGTTTTTAAAATTTTTGAAAAAGAAGGAATAGTAATTTCACTCAAGAAAATGCAGCTTCTTAGAGAACATATTGAATTTCTTGGTGTTGAAATAGAAAAAGGAAGGATTAAACTCCAACCTCATATATCTAGAAAGATTTCTGAATTTCCAGATAAGATAGAAAACTTAAAACAACTTCAAAGTTTTTTGGGTTTTCTAAATTATGCTAGACCTTTTATCAAAGATCTTTCTAAATATACCGCTCCTCTTTACAACAAAACCTCAGTTAAAGGAACAAGAAAGTTTAATTCTGAAGATATTAAACTTGTCCAAGAACTAAAACAATTAGTTATGAATCTTCCTGAAATGAGTTTACCTCTTGATTCAGACTATCTAATTGTTCAAACTGATGGTTCAGCACATGGTTGGGGAGGAATTCTTTTAAAAAGACCCTCAAAATACTCCTCTATCCATGAAGAACAACTTTGTAGATATGCTTCAGGTGTTTACAAAGAAAAAGGAAGATTAACATCTTTAGATTTTGAAGTCTTAGCTGTTATTAATTCCTGTGAATCTTTTGCTCTCTTTTTAACAGGGAAAAATGAAATCACACTCAGAACTGACTGTGAATCTTTAGTCAAATTTGCTGATATGAAAAAAGAATCTAAGCTTCTTTCTAATAGATGGCTAAGATTAAATGAATATATCATTGGCAAAGGAATAAAATTTAATTTTGAGCATATAAAAGGAAAGACAAATGTTATTCCTGATCTCTTATCTAGATTTTCTTCTTAATTTTCTGCAGGATGCCGAAACCAAGAGTTGTTAAGAAAATATCCCTGAGACTAAAGAAAAACTTCAAGTTGGAAGGCAGTTTATTCCTGTTTATCCTCCAGATAAGCAGTTTCTTTTCAACTTAAGATCTAGACTCACAAAAGAGGAATCTTCTATTTGTGACTATATGGAATCTCAAAACTAGATCTGACCAAACCAATGAGAAATTTTTTATTATTAACTCGGTTGCTCAGAGATTTAATGACATCAAGCAATGTCCAAAACGTTTTTATTGTTATCTCCTTATGAATGGACCTTATAAGGGAATTTACAAAAAATGGACAGATGTTGCTGCYAAAATWGAAGCYCAGAAACCTCTCTCCTCTTTGTGGAAGGGCTTTCATGATCTTGCTGAATGTCTTAAAGTTGCGCATGATAAAGTAGGCTTCAATTATTATTTGGACCCTATCTTTGAAACTCATCAATTTTCTGATAATACAGAAAAAATGGATGTCACTGAAAGTTTAGATTTCACTGAAAGTTTAGATTTCACTGATGAACTCTTTTCTGAAAATAAACCTTTGGTTCATCCTACATCTTCACAAACAAAAGGGAAAAATATTGTGGAAGAATCAGAAGAGTTTAATGATAAGCATCTAATTGTTCCTAATCTTGGTTGCTTTTCATTTTTACAAAACCTAGTTGATCTCTCTGACATCAACTTTAAAACCTTTTTAAAATACCAAGAATGGCTGATGGTTTTATCCAGATCACCTATTCAAGGTTTCTCAGTTCAATTAGAAGAAATTCCAACCCCAGATGATGAAAAACGAATATTTTTTAGAATAGTTCAGATTGATTTATCTTCTGCATCTGAACAAATGTTTCGAAATGAAAAAATAAGTTTTCATGATCTTTTCAAGTATGGATTACTTTGCGGACTAATCCTATCTGATACTAATCAAATTAATTGGCTTCCAGTTCGGGTTATTGAAGCTATTAAAATGGTCAAGACTTATGATGATTATATCATCTTGGTGGACATTTATTCTTCACCTCCAAAATTCTTGAAATCTGAGCCTGAACCCAGTTGTTCAGTCATCAAGATACTATCAAAGAATTTTTCCTCAGATTGGGAAGACAAATTGTTACTTCATTGTCCTAATTGGCAATATATTTTTGGTCAATCTGTTGAAGAAGTAAAGATATGGTTTTACCATGTCTATTACTCAGACTTCTATTGGAACTCTGAAGTATTGACATCTGAAGAATATTCACTCTTTGGAGAGACTCCTACAGTCAATATTTATATTCCATCTGCAATTGCTGCTTACACATTTCTCAAGTTCTATAATGATGATGAAGAAGCAAAAGACAAATGGAGAATATTTTTTAGAGAAAAAGCTATCAAAAGACTGGCGGACAAATTTCTATAAAGCATAAAGATAAGATACACCTGTTATTCTAACAGCTGTATATGGCAATGGTGGCAGACAAAGACAAAGACAAAAGCATCTTGCTTTTCTACTTTTGAAAATTGTGACATACTTTCCAGAAGTGCTCCCAACTTTTCACTGTATATATGTTGAATTTGTTTCCGGTAATAGCCTCCGGTAGTAGGTTGTTTTTGCTTTTCCTTTCCTATAAATAAGTTTCTCTTGTAAGTGTTAAAGGACACCACAACACCTTCAGAGCACCTACATAGAGAGAGAAAAATATTAGAGAGTATCAAATATTAGCTGTTTGAAGTTTGTAAGCATCTACTTTTGTAATCAACCAATTGTATAAATACAAGGTTAGTTTTCATGGCAGGCTAAAACTCTTATTAGGAAGCTATTTCATGTTGTAAAATATTTATATGTATTATCATATTAATCTTTATTTATGAAGATAAGATCTTAAAATTTATATCATAAAGATATTTGGTTAATATTAGTTCATACTCATGCCAGGAGTATATCTGTCAGGCTTCAAGCCAAACCTCTGGGATTTGTCCTAGTTGTAATTTTAAGAAATTGTTTTAATAAAAATTTAAGAAAGTTAAAATTTTCTTTAAAAACAAAAGACGTAAGGATGTTTAAATTCAGAAAAAGTACCCGCTGTTAGCAAAGAATGCGTTTTCGGGGAAAAAGTATGAACTAATCTGAAAAGGTGAGTTTTTAAATGATTTTTTTATCCATCTTTCTTAAATTCTTTATTAAGAAATGTTCTTAAGAAGTGATAATATTTTTACCAAATGGGTGTTATGATATACTAAATTAAGATCTTATCTCTAAAAATTTTGATTAAAAAGATAATATGTATAAATGTTGTTCAACCTCTGATAATAGCTTTCTAATTCTTTCTTCTTGTTTATTTCTAAATAATTTTGATCATCTGATGTTTAATATTGCCTATAAGTGTAGTATTCGTCCTCATCCTGATCTTGAGCATTCTGCTATATGTGGATGTCCTTGTGGATGTTATTGCTTTGTAGATTCTGAAATATATAAATCCAAAAATCTAAAAAAAAACCTCACATACTTATTAGCTTCTGATTTATTAACTCTAGATTTAAAACAATATATTGCTGAAAAAGTTTTCAAAGACATCAATAAGTTTATGGGCAATTTTTACTTTAATCTAGCAATTGACAATCAAGTTAAATTTGCTGTCCACAATATCTGCCAAGGTGATAATTGGAATTTTGCTTTTAATGAAGACAATATTTATTTATATTTAGTAGAAACTGCTATATATAATGAATGTTTGTTGAATCTTTAGACGTTTAACCTCGCTGAGGCCCAGACCTAGTGTCTAAAGAACTGTGTTTTCTTTACACACTAAAGAACTGCGTTGCAGCCCAACCCTTTTTTATTTGGTATCATATATATATATATAGGGCTATTCTTAGTTATGGAGAAGAGATGGCTTAGATCATTTCACAAATTAAGTGACAAGTGAAATCAAGTTGCGTCCCGGAAAAGAGTTGGCTAGTTCTAGTATTTTAATGTAAACTAGTTCTCAAACTCACATCATTTTTAAGTTACCCTAGCTATAAATGCAAGTTGGTGGTAGTGAAGATTGGGCCATAAATTTCCATCTATATAAAAAATTTAATACTAAAAAAACTGACACAGACAGTTCCCAAACTCATGGAAAAGGGAAAAAAGTAAAGGAAAAAAAGTAAATTGGAGCTAAAGGGATGATAGATAAACCTGTCTACTTGGGTGGAGTAGGTGCCATCAATGGGTTTTCGGTGCTCCGTGAAATCCCGACAATCATTTTCTTCAAATCGGCCATGAGCCGCGCATCACTTGTTTCCATCCTCGCAAAAAGCTTCTCTTCATGTGCCTTTAAAGGTGCCTCCACAGTGGTGTGGTGGGTTTGAGTGGTCTTCTCCAAGGTAGTCTCTATAACGGTGACTTTTTCCTTCAATCTTCGGACCTCAAGCATTATGTCTGCGTCCATGTGGCTGCTGTCCGGAACCATCGGGGGCTGTCCGAGATCATTTCTCGAGGTCTTGCGGATTCTACCGACCGGCTTGCACTCAATGGGTAGTGCATTAGTGGTTAGAGCATCACCAGGTGGTACCGGTGCTTTGGCCTTCCTCATTAACCCATGTATTAAAGCCAAGAAGTAGAATCGGCCGGTGGGTTTTCTTGTGCAACCTTGAATGGCATCAGAAATGACTGCCCCTACATCAACCGCCTTTCTATAATACCCCATTCCACACATTACATGTAACATATACTTCATATAAAAAAAACATATATTTATACACCACATTGGTCCCTTAGTACAAGAATTTACCAGTACAAAATACATGGTTCAAAAATTCCAAATACAAATCTTGTACTAAACCAGATTATCTAACAAAAACTATACATACCAACAGTAAATCTTCACGCAGATAATCACATAGAGAAATATTATATTTTTCCCTTCCCCTTACCATCGGCACTTCCTGCAATACATAATTAAAATCACAAAACGAGGATTAGAACGAAAGTTCTAGTGAGTTACCCTATTTATGTCATTGCAGGGTGAAAATCACCAAAACATATAAGCAAAACAAGTTTTCATATATGAACAAGTAAAAACATAAAGTCAATACCTTTCATTTTTCAGGCCAATAATCTCTGCTCACAAACAATACATCACATCCCAACAGGTTATATTAATCAAATTATTACAATGCCACTTTTAAACCTTTTTCATTCAAACAAGGTTTATACAAAGTTTCAGGCCACACCTGTTACCTCCTTCTCTATAACATTCAGACTATGATTTCCAATAAGAACTCTAATCTTAAATCTTTAAGTCACAAAGAAATAAAGATTCCAGACTATGGTAATCTTACGAGATATAATAATAGAAGTTATATTATATAATACACATATACAAATGTCACCCTTATATCCAAATCTACACCTCTCCTTGATATGTCACTCTTATCCCATGGTACACTTCTCCTTGATATGTCACCCTTATCCCATTGTACACCTCTCATTGATATGCTGCCCTTATTTCTTTATCAAAACATTTCACAAATCAATTCCATATATAACAGACCGCAGTCGAAGGAATTATTATTAGTTTCAAAGACTTGTTCTTATCAAAATTCCCGTTTTCTTTGTTAAAAGAATCAAAATAATTTGTCCATTCATAATCCAGTCAAATCTTGTCCGGATAACAAATCCGGACAATATTACTCAACATGACCGATTTAACACTTGGTGAAAATCTCAACCCTTTGTCCGGATTATTAATCCGGACAATACTGTCCGATTTAATCAATTCGATCAACTCATAGTCGTATTCATACTTCTCCGATTTAAATTCATAATCATAAGTCAAAGTTTAAAAAAGATCACTTAATCTATAAATCGGTCAACTCTTGATCGGATTATCTTTAAACCGGTTAAAACATGTCCGGTTTATAACTAAACAGCTTAATACTTGAGCGGTTTACACTTAAATTACACCTTGTCTGGTTTAAGACTAAATCGCTCAACCCTCTTTGTCCGGTTTAATCTACATCGACTAAGCCTTGTCCGATTTATATTAAATCGCCCAACTCTTATCTGGTTAGGTAAAAATCGGGATAATATTCATACGATTTAAACTTCAAACTAGATAAAAAGGTGATACAAACAATTCATGCATAAAGAGTGTAAAACATTT
>NC_037544.1:8864922-8873761 GCF_001531365.2 Cynara cardunculus var. scolymus
ATTCATGCATAAAGAGTGTAAAACATTTTTAGATCACTCACCTTATGCAAATCAACTTCTTGTAATGCAAAATAAGCAATCCGGTCAATCTCACTCTTTTAAATCGCCCAATTTTTTCTTAAGATGGCAAGAAGAGAAATGTGAAGGCTTCAACCTCCTTTTATACTTTCCAAATAAGGAAGGTAGCTAAACCACCCCTCACATGCATGCATACATATACACATATATATTTATGCATTTATTTTTGCCTATTCACATATATGTATGCATACATACATATAAATCTTGCATACATATATTTATATATGCATTTCACATCGTGCATAAAATTTCACATATTTGCATGATCAAATATAACAATTTATCATGCTGTCACGTAAGCACATCATAAATAATCACGTATTAGTTACCTTCAGGTGATAACCAAGATCCAGTTATCACACTTTCCTGCAAGAATACAATAAAGTAAGAGCATGCAGTCTAATGAGGTGCTTGAGTCGTGTGTGGTTTGGTTGAAAGAGTATCTCAGAAAGTGATTCCAAACAGCCGCATTCTTTTTCAAAAGATTGGTTTGGAATTTAAGTGGACTGCGCTTTTGGGGTGACTTCTAAGTGGCTCCTTCTTCGGCCATGACACTAAGTACCATCTTCAAATCTTCGTCAGTGTGATCATGTAACAACTTGCGATACTCACAAACTGGAGGTACAATCAAATCATAGAAATTATTGATAGCATGCACAGAGTAAGAGATCTTTTTACCTCGAATATGAACCGAGGTAGTGCGGATAGAGGAAACTAAGGCATATAACTCTTGGACCCATTTAAGGAAGTAAGGCTCTCTCACAGCAGTGAAAGCCTCCCAACCCCTTTGAATAACAATGTCACTGATGAATGTGTAGGTCTCAGGAAAACTCTTATCAAACTCTCTCTCTCCTAATCCCAAAAAGTCTTGAATTTTTGAAAATTCCTAGGCTTCCGGCTACTCTCACTATGGCTGTCCAATCGTCTAGTGCAGGTACTCTTTTTGGGCGGGCTTGGTGCTACATGCTGCCTCATGGATCTCCTAAGTTAGGACAATGGGATATCCTCATCAGGAGTCCATTCAGAGTCTTCAGACTCAACCCTTCTCCTTTTGGAGAATCTCTCAATAGGGACTAAGTAAGAGTCACTAGAAGTGCGATTGCTATCCTCATTGGACTTTTGCCCAGTCATTTCAGGAGAAGGAATGGGAGTGGGCTGAAAGTCTGGGATGGCACATGAGTAGTGCTCACAAGTGGTGTGGTGTATGAGCTAGTGATGGGTGGCATGGGCATAATGACATTGTGTGCATCAAAGATCATGTAGGAAGTAGGGATATAAATGGGGAAAGGGGGTAGTGCAGAAAATGGGTTGTTAAACCTATCAAATGCAATGGAGATGGGTGGGGGAGTGTAGTGCTGGGAAGTCAAGTCAACCATCCCCAAATCAACCATGGGAGAATCATTGAACTGGTGGTGTGATGTGTGTGTATCCATAAGAGTGATAACATCTGAAGAAGTGGTGGAATCTGGCCACTCAAGTAAGGGAGTTGGGTCATCTTCTTCCATAAAATAGGAATTAAGATCAATGTTAAACATAGAATCCTCACAAAGCATTTTCTGACTCTCATGATGCTCAACAGGATCACTTTTGATGGTGTGATCACTTTGGGCACCAATGGTGTATGTGTGCTCAGGGAAAGGAGAGTCAGAAAGACTCACAATGGGATTGTTGTGGCATGTGTCGAACTCATTGCTCTCTGTCTTCCCGATACCTTGAGAGGTTGGATCCACTGTAGGTGGTACTCCGGAATGTTGGGCATCATCCTTGATTTCATCCTTGATCTTCATCTTTTTGGCCCTTGCTCTCCTTGGTTTTGGTTTAGGTAGACCTTTGGGAACATAGGTCTCTACATCAATGGTATCTCCTTCTTCTTTAGTCATAGTCTTAGTGACATGACGCTCAGTTGATCTAGTGACTGGACGACAAGCTTTTGGTTTTGATCTAATGGGAATAGAAGGGGGTGGTGCTGTAGTTTGAGAAGGGGCTGTTTAGGTAGGCATTACAGTAGAGGTGGGGGTTGTTTGGTTTAAGACAGTAGGTAGAGAGGCTGGTTGAGTTGAAACAGTAGGTGTAGGGACTGTTTGGGTAGGAAGAGCAATGGTTGTGGTGGCTGGTTGTTTCAAAACAGTGGGTAGAGGGGTTGTTTGGGTTAAGGGTAGGGCTTGTTGGATAGGTCTAATGGTTCTAAGAGGTGTGGGGCAGGGTAGGATTGATCTTAGTAACCATGGAGGTAGGTTAGCTAAGTTGGGTGGGGTGGAGGTGGTGGTTTGTGAAGTGGGAAGGTTGGAGGATCGGGAGGGGTGTGAGAACCCCGGTGGTGGTTGGTCATCCATGCCAAACCTTCTTGCCTTTCTGCACAAAGAATAAACCAAATTAGGACTGTTGCCTACACAAAGATTACATACAGAATTTGAAACCAGTTCATGGTTGCTGTTTAGAAAAGTGTTTGGACCATCACTATGAGAAGAAACACACCTAGGATCTCAAGGTGTCAACTATGCCATGAACCAAAACAAGACAAACACAAACAAGGACCTAATATCAATTGCTTGCAGGCTGTTATGTTTAAAATAGGATTAAGACAAACACACAGGGATCAAACTTTGCTTTGTTGTTGGTTTCTCAAGATCCGGTACTAAATTCATGGTACCCAAAATCAAGACAGTCATACATAAGGTCCAAAATTAATTTTGCTGTCTGTTGGCTATCTAAAAATCAGATTCTAAACATATGGGACCAAAATCAAAATAAATATAGACAGGGACCAAATGGCAGGCCGTTGCTTGATCATGACCCATATGGAACTAAAATAGCAACCAAAATGGCTGTTTGTGCAGTCAGCTGTTTGATCAAGGGATAAAATGACAACCAAAATGGCTGTTGATTGAAAACATTCATTAAACACATGAAACCCAGAGTACTTTCTGCAGATATGGAATCAAATGCCAATAACTTTAAGGTACCATGTAAGATCAAGACAAGCACAAAAGGGCCAAAATCCCTTCTGTTGGCTGTTTGCTCAAAATCAAGGCAAACACAAAATTTAATTTGCTTTGCTTTTTGCTAGCTATTGAGTTCACAAAATGATTAAAAACAAACAGGAACATTAATCATTTTGTAAATGCCTGGCCACAAACCCAATTTCTTCATGCTGTAAATTCAAGGAAGCAAGATAACAAACAAACTGGCTGTTGATTTACACTAGCTACAGATGTCCTTAATGACAGATGTTTACAGGATAGCAGGTAGCATCATAGGGATCAAAATCTGTTTAACAATATTTCACGACAGGATTAAACAGTTAGCTTGTAACTATTTCAAATCCTTGGCTTGTAACTATTTCAAATCCTTGGAGATGACAGCATGATAATCCATATGTGAATCATAATCATGTTTATGTACTGTGTGAAAATAGATGGGGTCAGAATTAGAATTAAATGTAACCAATGATCATGTCTGTGTTATCTTTGCTTGTTGTTTGTCTTAACTCTGGATTATGAGAAACATACATAGAACATGTTGTCATTCATGGAAATAAACCTAATTTATGTATGCTTTTTGAACAAACCAAGAGTAAGTTATAGCCAGATAGATTAAGGACACCAAGACTTAAGAGCTTATGAGAACAAGATTAAGAAAATCACACAAGGACCAAAACAGGTCTGTGTTCTGTTTTGGAAATTCATGGAGGCACAGAGACTACATAGACCAAGTCCTGCTGTTGTTGAGAAATCACATAGACCACAACACTTAACAATTCCAGATACTTATACATGGTTAAAAAACACAGAGATTACGAGGGCCAATTGTTGGAAATAATTCACAGGGGTCGAAACCTGTTGAAATCAACCCACAAGGATAGCAACCTGTTTTTTCAAAAAAAACCTTATCTATTGAGCACTCAATCTCGAATTTGCACATTGGCTTAATGTGCTTGAGTTAGCTAGGGTTCATGTTCGCCAAGCGAAAATCACACCAGAACCCAAATTGCACTGTTCGATTAAGCCCACAGAATTTGGGCAAACCAGCCATTATGCTTGAGTAGACGAGATTAGGGTTTAGAGAAATCATACCTTATGTTTGATAACAAGAGAAATTTATGGTTTCCTCCTGCTGTTGTTGCGAATCGACAACAATGCCTGCTGCCTTCTCCCCTTAGTTCGATTAGGTTAAAAACGAAGCAAGTTTTCCACTTGAGCGCCGAGTGTGGTGATGGTGTGTGATGAAGAGGAACAATGGCGGTGACAGAATGGTTGAAAGCAAGGGAGATGTGCAGTGACTGTGATGGTATTGGTGATGGCCTCTCGGGAAAAGAGAATACAAAAAGAAATAAAAGAAAAGAACTTATATATTTTTTTCTTGCTTTTCTATATATTTTTTTCTTTTTCTTTTTCTTGAATGAAATAAAAAGGAAACACGATATGTTTATATTTATACATATATATTTATTTACACATGTATTTATATAAATATTAGTACGATATATATTTACATCTTATTTTATTTAGAAAAACTTATGCCGGGTATTTTTGGTTTTTGGGCTCATCCAGAAATTTTTTTATTCTCTGGCCATTTACTTAGAACAGACTGTTATCCGCATGGTTTAATAGATTAACTGCTCCGTATGGGTAAACTTTGTGGATTAAAAACGGTCCTGACCACCTAGTTTTTAACTTACCTGGAAACAGTTTCAATCTAGAATTGAACAATAGAGCTTGTTGTCCTGCTTTTAATTCTCGATGTTGAATTCTTCTATCATGCCACTACTTAAGCCTTTTCTTTGTACCACTTGGCATTTTCATAGGACATGTTCCTATGCTCTTCCATTTCACATAACTGCAACTTTCTTTTATTTCCTGCATTATCTAAGAACATATTTAATTCCTTGATTGCCCAATAAGCCTTATGATCAAGTTCCACCGGAAGATGACATGTTTTTCCAAAAACGAGCTTGTATGGAGATATACCAATTAGAGTTTAATGCCGTTCTATATGTGATAAGTGTTAATTTATTCCTCTTACATCATTTTTTTTTAACTATTTTCCTTTGTTTAATTTGCCCATTAGTATCTTAGTTGAGTCTTTTTATGTCATTTTCATATATTAGTAGTAATATAACATATCTAATGTTAATCCCCTGTTTATGCAGGTTTTTGATGATTTTTTGGGCAAATCCTGCAGCAGTCCTATAGGACCAGGTGTGGCAAAATCTTGTAGTACCTGTCCGTGAGCTGCATTTTTGTCTGGGCCGAGAATTCTTGGGCTGCTCCTTAATGGATGGGTGGTTAACGACCTTGGGCCCGGTCAAAGCCCATTTTTGAAAAACCTTTTGTCTTATTAGGTGGCTCCCATTAAGCAAACTCCCTTAGCCTATAAATAGAGGCTTAAGGCTTGGTTTTACTTACACTTTCTTATGCTTTCTACCATTTAACACTTATGATCTTTGTGTTATTTACTCTTCTAAATTATTATTTTCGGTTTCATGCTTTCGGTTTTTTCCTCCCAATCAAGAACCGATTTTTGCGAAGTGGATTTGTGATTGCTCTCAAGTTTAATTCAAGTGCTCGTATTTAATCTTCATCTCATTTCTGTTCTTATTTCCAAGTTACGTTACGTTTTCTGACTCTTGTTACAAGTTACGAATTAGTCGATTTATGTTGCTTTACACTGGATTTCATCCTTTGTGGCTTACGACTAATTTACGTAGACTAAATAATCTGGTTTTAAGAGTTTGCAAGTAACATTTTCGGTCTTTGTAACGAAACTTGTGTTGCAAGTTTTGTTACTTGGCTTCCCAGTTTTCTTCCTTAAAGTCAAACTCTATTTTCAAGGCATTTATTAGTCATTTCTCCATCTCATCAATCACTTGTCATACATCATGTCTTAGTTTAATATTAATTAATAATATTTAGCTATTAATAATTTAATTTCAGTCCTTTATATTTCAATCTTTATATTTCAATCTTTTAGATTTCAGTCTTTTACATTTTAGTCCTTTACATTTCAGTCTTTTATATTTCAGTCTTTTACATTTCTGCATTTTACTTTACTGCAATTTACTTTCCAGTCATTTAATTTCCAGCAATTTACTTTCAGTCATTTATATTTCAGTCATTTAATTTTYCARTACTTTAAATTCCAGTATTTCCATTTCTTGTGATTTACTTTCTACAATTTACTTTTCCGTATCAGTTATTTATTTTTCAGTCCTTACATCCTTCGAGAGAAGAAACCGAGCAATGATGAGCTAACGCCTTAGCTTCGGGTGTAACGGGAAATTAAGACCAAAGCCGATGTGAAGGTACAAAGGTGTCTTATTAGCATTATAGTCTACTATTTRTTTCAGGTGCTTAATATTTCATTTGATGATTACATTAAAATTAATTGACAACTAATTTTGTATATAAAAATGTCTTGACTTTCAAAACCTGAGGTAATATGAGAAGGCTATAAATAGCTTTAGTGTCTGACAAACGCTATACTCTTACGGTGTAGGATGGTAACACTGTGTTGTGCTAGGATTCACGACGTCTAACATAAATGATATCGTATCGATAACACGTTGACCGGTGTGTGCTCTTGGGAGGCCGTCTGACCCGATAGTTGATACTGTCATAATTATATAAAATCATTTACTAATTTTAGATAATTGTTACATGAATGTTATGTCACCTTTTTGTTGAATCATTTGTTTAATGTCTTAATCAACTGTTGCACCATGTGCTTCTTTTTAAGATTGATATTTTTCTTAGTTGTTAATCAAATCACCTAATTTTAGATAAATCAAATCACTCGTTTCGCCATCTGAAACTAGTTTTTATAAACTGGACTTTTGAAGAACTTTACAAGCTATCTCTGTGGGAACAATATGGTACTTATACCATTATTACTTATTACGAGACGACAGTAGTTCAAAGTGTATACTTGCGCCGAGTTCTATTTTTGTGTTGAAATCTAAGATTGAATAAACCGACGAGCAAGTTTTTGGCGCCGTTACCGGGGATAGCACGCTGAAGTTTTTCTTTTTAAAGTAAAGTTTATAAAAATTAGTTTTTCTACCATCTTTTTGTGAACGCACCGTGTATGCCAAGGCTGTCGCACGGTGAATTTTTTCCACTTGATCCGGATATTGAACAAACTTTCAGACAACGAAGAAGAGGGCAAAGAGCTCTTCGAGCTTTAAACTCCGAACCGATGGCTGAAAATGTGATTATTGACGGAGAAGGTATAATTAGAAATGAACCAAATATTCCACATGAGGATGAGGCTCAACATCTTTCGTCTTGCAAATGCTAAAAATGGTGGCATTATGGCATATGTTATTCCTAATTTAACTTAATTGCACACAGAGATACGTAAGCCTACCATTGGTGCCACCCATTTTTCACTTAAACCACTGATGTTTCAAATGCTTCAAACAAACGGCCAGTATGCTGGTTTATCTTCTGAAGATCCTCATTCTCATCTGCGTTCTTTCATGGAAATCACAGACTTTTTTCTCATCCCTGATGTTTCAGACGATGCTCTGAGACTAAATTTTTTTCCATTTTCACTAAGGGATCGAGCAAGAGCATGGTACAATTCTTTGCAACCAGACTCTGTGACTACATGGAATGAAATGGCAGAAAAGTTTTTGAAAAATTATTTTCCACCCACGAGGAATGCCAAATCCAGGAATGAAATATGTACTTTTAGACAACTGGATGATGAAGCAGCTGCTGAGAAAATGCCCTCACCATGGCATTCCGTACTGTATACAGCTAGAGACATTTTACAACGGTTTAAATGTCGTTGCTAGACAAATGCTTGATGCTACTGCAGGCGGAGCTTTCACAGCTTGTACCTATAATGAAGGTTTTGACATACTTGAAAAGATTTCTAATAATAACGGACAATGGTCTGACCCACGTGCAATGCCACTGAAGAAAACAACTGGAATGAATGAGGTAGATGTTGTCTCGGCATTAACAGCTCAGATCACTAAGCTAATTTCAAATTTAACATCTAGCCCGCATATGCAATCTGATGCTAATACCTTTAATCCTAATGTTCAATCTGTGCAATGCGTGTACAGTGGTGAAGGTCACTCTTTTGAGCATTGTCCTAGAAATCCTGAACATGTAAATTATGTCAACAAGACTGGACCATTTTCACAGACTTATAATCCGGGATGGCGAAATCATCCAAATTTTTCGTGGCATAGTCCAGCTCTTAACCCATCAATGCAAAAGCCACAAGGACAGTCCAATTTTCAACTGCAAGAACAGTCCAATTTTCAACAAGAAGGCCAATCTAATTTTCACTCACAAGCGCATCAAGGCAATCATAATAATCAACATGCTAATTTTCAAAATCATCAGTCTTCTTTTCAAAGCAAGCCCAAACAGCAAGCTGAGTCATCTACTTCCTTGGAAGCAATGATGAAGGGTTTTATAACCCAAAATCAAGCTTCAATTAAAAATCTCAAAACTCAAATGGGACAAATGGCTTTGGAGATTAGAAAAAGACCAGTAGGTTCTCTACCTAGTGATACAAAGATACCTCAGAGGGAAGGAAAAGAGCACGTTAAGGTTGTAACTTTAAGGAGTGGAAAAAGTTATTTAGAAAACACCCAAAAAGAACAAAAAGAACCAACCAAAGCAGAGATTGAAAAAAAGTGTAGAACAAGATTCTGTTACCTCTGTACCAGAATTTTTGACTACCATTCCTGCAAACCATTCAGAGAGTACTAGTGAGCCTCAACCCATAGTCAGGCCCA
>NC_037544.1:8874251-8901676 GCF_001531365.2 Cynara cardunculus var. scolymus
AGTGCTTTGTTGTCCAGTAAAATTCCTCCTAAGATGAAAGATCCTGGAAGTTTTACAATCCCTTGTTCAATTGGAGGAAAGAGATAGGAAAAGCTATATGTGACTTAGGTGCTAGCATAAACCTGATGCCTTTATCTGTCTTCAATACCCTAGGCATAGGTGAAGTTAGACCTACAACTGTAACTCTTCAGTTAGCTAATAAGTCCATAGCCTATCCTAGAGGAAAGATTGAGGATGTCCTAGTTCAGGTTAAGTTTATTTTCCCAACTGATTTTATCATCCTAGACTTTGAAGTCGACAAGGACATTCCCATCATTCTAGGGAGACCTTTCCTAGCTACTGGCCGAGCCTTGATAGATGTACAAAAAGGAGAATTAACCATGAGAGTCCAAGACCAACAAGTGACTTTTAATGTTTTTAGTTCCTTTAGGTACCCGGAGGAAAGAGAAGAATGTTCTGCTTTAAGTATGATAGAAACCTGGTGTCAAGAGAAAAGTTTGGGGGAAATCTTAGGTTTATCTAAGACTGATAGTGATGAATAGGAAGATTTTAAGGAATTAGAAACACCCCAAGACTCTGCTACTTTTGAAGTTTTAGAATCTGAGGATAGGAAAACTCTTGTTCCTTCCTTAGATGTTGCCCCAAATTTAGAGTTAAAACAACTTTCCTCACAGTTGAAATATGCCTTTTTAAGAGATTCAGGGAAGTTGCCAGTCATTATCTCATCATCATTAGAAGCTAACCAAGAAGAAAAATTGGTTGACATGTTGAAACTTCGTACCAAGGCCATAGGATGGACCATTGCTGACCTGAAGGGGATAAGTCCCACCATTTGTCAACATAAAATTATTTTGGAAGACAAAAGTTTCACCTCCGTTGAGCCTCAAAGAAGACTCAATCCTGTCATGAATGAGGTTGTCAAAAAAGAGATTTTAAAATGGCTTGACGCTGGCATAATTTATCCTATTGCTAGTAGTACTTGTGTCACTCCTGTGCAATGTGTACCCAAAAAGGGTGGAGTCACTGTTGTACCAAATGAGAAGAATGAACTTATACCTACTAGAACAGTAATTGGTTGGAGGATATGTATGGATTATAGAAGGCCTAATAAAGCCACTCAAAAAGACCATTTTCCATTACCCTTCATAGACCAAATGTTAGACAGACTAGCAGAAAAAGAGTTTTATTATTTCTTAGATGGCTACTCCGGTTACAATCAGATTTCCATAGCACCGGATGATCAGGAAAAGACTACTTTCACATGTCCATATGGAACTTTTGCTTTTAGAAGAATGCCTTTTGGACTTTGTAATGCCCCTGCCACTTTCCAAAGGTGTATGATGTCTATTTTCTCAGATATGTTAGAACACTCCATGGAAATTTTCATGGATGATTTTTCAGTTTATGGGACATCATATGACCTGTGTTTGCAAAACCTTGAAAAAAGTCTTCAAAGATGTGAAGAAACAGATTTGGTTTTCAACTGGGAAAAATGTCACTTTATGATAAAAGAAGGTATAGTGTTAGGGCATTTAATTTCCAAAAGAGGCATTGAAGTTGACAAAGCAAAGTTAGAGGTAATTGAGAAGTTGCCTGAACCAACAACCGTAAAGGGGATCAGAAGTTTTTTAGGACATACAGGTTTTTATAGGAGGTTCATTAAAGACTTTTCAAAAATATCAAAACCTCTTTGTTTATTATTACAGCATGACCATGTTTTCAATTTTAATGAAGATTGTAGAAAATCTTTCAACATTTTAAAAGAAGCATTGGTCACTGCTCCTGTGGTAATAACACCTGATTGGTCCAAACCCTTTGAAATAATGACTGATGCTAGTGATTGGGCAGTTGGAGCAGTGTTAGGTCAAAAGAAAGAAAAGATTTTTCATCCTGTTTATTATGCAAGCAAAACTCTTAATGATGCTTAAATCAATTACACCACTACTGAAAAGGAATTATTAGTTGTGGTCTTTGCTTTTGAAAAATTCAGATCATACTTGATGGGAACCAAAGTGATTGTTCATACAGATCATGCTGCCATCAAGTACCTTATTTCTAAAAAAGATGCAAAGCCAAGGCTAATAAGGTGGGTTTTTCTTTTGCAAGAGTTTGATTTGGAGATCATTGATAGAAAAGGGGTGGATAATCAAGTGGTCGACCATCTGTCAAGATTGGAAAAACAAGACAAACCAGTGCAAAGTAGTGACATCTGTGAAGTATTTCCAGATGAAAGAATTTTGGCTCTTAATCATACTACAGTGCCTTGGTTTGCTGATCTTGTTAATCACTTAGCTTATGGGATTATTCCCAAGGAATTTAATAAGTATCAAAGAAAGAAGCTCATCTATGATTCAAAGAAATATTTATGGGATGACCCTTTCTTGTTTAAAATTTATGCAGATCAGGTGATTAGAAGATGCATCCTAAAAGAAGAAGTACCATCAGTTCTACAGCATTACCATGCAGGACCTTGTGGATGACATTTTGGAGAGAGTAGGACAGCATCCAAGGCCGCGAAGAGGGAGGCCCAAAGTAAAATCCGCGTATAGGAAGCCCACGCGGAAGAAGCCCAAGATCGAAGCCTGCATATTGGTACGGCCTGTCAAGAGCCCGCGTTTTTCTTGTACCAGTTACTGTCTATTCATCTTCAACCTCTCAACTCACTCCATCACTGTACCTTCCTCTCCATTGTACCACTTCCCGTAAGCAATAGCTAATCCCAAGCAACCATTTTCAGAGAGAAAAGACTGTATGTGAACTGGCATTACTAAGCAAGGTACGGTTTCTGACTAATTATACTCGTCGCTCGATAACTGTCAATCATCCAGGGAAAATTTTGAAATTTTCAAAGCTACAATCTTGGAGACTAAGTTTAGAGGCTTTAAAAACCCCTAATCACTGTTCATACACCACTCGGGTTCTTTGCAAACCACTGTTCACATCCATTGTTGTTCTTTGCTCCAAGAACCACTACCATTCCCCTGTTCCATCTGTATGGCCATTCTCAAATCTCGAGCAAGAAGAAGAGAGGGAGAATCAGATTCCATTCCCCCTATAAATAACAATGATCAGTCTAGTGAAAGTGAGGAGGAACCCATAAATGCAATTCCTTTTAGGCAGGTTCCATTTGCCAAATGAACACCCCAATCTCCTCCTCAAGCTAGAACTCAACCCCAAAGAGTTGTGAAGATTGAACCACAACCACAGCCACAAGCACATTACCAAGCTACCCTGAGAATGACCAGAAGCAGAGCCAAAGGCCTTACCAATTTCAAGCCCATTAAGCAGAAGAAGGGCATTGTGATCAGTCTTTCTGATGATAGTGATTCACCACCCGAGAGACATGTTGCTCAAGGAAGTACAAGCAAACCAATACAAGAGGATTCTACCCCTTTGAATACACTGGCAGATGCAGCAACTCAAGTGAGTACTCAGAGCATACCTCCAAGCATCACAGAGACGCTTCAAACAGGTTTGAGAATCACAAGACCCTTAACTATGGATTTATTATCTAGCTTTCCTATTTACCCTCAAGCTAGTGTTGGCTTTATGTTAAGAAAATCTGTGGATTAGGCCATTGCTGCCTCTAATGAAGTTTGGGGGCTAAGGACAACAACTTGTGCCCCTGGTATTGCCATGATCCAAACTCAACCTTCTATGGCTGCCCAAGCACCTAAAAAGGGAAATTCATCCTTTTAGCATTCTGTTAGTGCTGCTTTGGCAACCATGGTTAGGATGATTAGGAGAGAACCAGAGTGTGATCCATCCCCTGCTCAACCACCTGTTACCACTATCCATGCACCCACTATCACTAGAGACACACCCATTGAATTCAACTTCATGGATTCACCACATTTTACCTTTATTCCTATTTCATCTACCACTGTTGAACCTACCATAATTGACCATCCAGCCACTACCAAAACAGTTTCTAGACCATCCCCTGTTGAAACAACCACTACAAGCCCAATACCTTCACCTATTAAACCGATAAACACACCATCTACACCTACTGAACCTGTTATCCCTTTGCTACCTACTGTATCTATCCAAGAACTAGACTTTGTCTTAGGTCTATCACCCACTAATCCAAGCCTTACACTCTTTGAACACAATGAACACCCATCTAATCCACAAAACACCCCTGTCACTCAAACACCACCACCCTCACCCCACTTCACTCAACCATTCATACCTAGTCCAAACCAACCCACTAGCCCTATACACTCTGGGACTCATGACTATTATGAGGGTGCACATTTTGCTCATCATAGCCCTGAGCATAGCAGCCCACATGTTGAGCAAGAAAGGGAGGAGGTTGATACAAGGGCTAGTTTGAGAAAGAAAGTGGCAAGGAAGAGAAGAATGAGTAAAGTTGAAACTAGGTGTTTAAAGAGAAGGATAGAGGGTAGTGAGAGACCAGAGGCTGAGGAAAGGGCATCAAGAAGAAGAAAGAGGCCAGAGCAACAATTTGAGGAAGGGCCAGGTATCTTTTTGAAACCCAAGAACTTGTTTAGCACACCCTTAGCAAGAAAAACTTACTTACAATTTTCTGAGAAAGTAGAGGGGTGCAAAAGGGTTTTTCACAACAACTATTGTTGGCCAATCCTTCCACCAAGGCCACAATAGATTCTTTGGGATGGGAGATTCTGTGTGACACACCTAACCAATACAATCTTAGTTGGGTTAGGGAGTTTTACACTGAGGTAGCTATCACTGATGGGGTAGACTTAAGAGTGAGAAAGACCCCTATTTCATACTCACCCAATGCCATAAATGACCTACTATAGCTCATACCACCTTCATACTCTGAGCTAGATAGGTTAATAGATGGGTGCTCTGATGAGGAGTTTGATTTGAACTTAGCTAGGATAGCCAAGGAAGGGGCTGTTTGGAGTTTTAAGGGTAGGTCTAGGCTTCTAAAAACTCAATATTTGAAGCCTGAAGCCAATTTATGGTTCTATTTCATGAGGCACACAATTCACCCTACTAGCCCTGACACAAATCTTTGCCAAGAAGGAGTTTTGATCATCTACTGTATTTTAGAGGCTAGGCCATTTGATGTTGGGAGGATGATAAGCTCCAACATCAAGGCATGTGTAGAAAGGATAAATGGCAAGTTGCTTTTATCCTTCCTTGATACATAGGCTTATGCAAAAGGCCCAAGTCCTAGCTTTGCCCAAAGATGTGATGTCTATGGAGAAGACCTCCATAGACAAGAAAAATTTGGATAGATTGATGAGGGTGAATGCAAAGGTACAACCAGATGCATCAACTTCTTCCATGGCAGCCCTAAAGGTTGAATTGTTGAAGGCAATGTAGGATCATGCCAATGCCTTAAAGAGAACCATTGTAAAGAAACACCACAAGCTGATGAAAAGGGTAGATGAGCTGAAGAAGGAAGTTGACATTTTGAAGAGGAAAAGAATGCAATGGGCAGAGTACAAAATGCAGAAATAGAGGATACTTAGAACTGCTTCCAAGCATGGGAAATCACAGAGTTCATTCAAGCTCCCACCTCCACCAAAGTCCATTTTGCTACAGCACTCAGACTCTCCTACTCAGTCTGAGTAGGACAGGTTCTACCTTCTTACCCTTTAATATTTTGATGTTTAGTTATGCATGTTTTTAGGTAGATTGCTCCTTTTATTTTGCTGTTTTAAAAAGCATTTGTTGAGTTGTTGTTTTCATATATATAGTTTACTGTTTTTATGACTTTTAGGTCCAGTTAGTTCTTGTTTGTTGTTTTCTAATACCTAGAGTTGTGTCTGTCATTATTCATTGAAAAAGGTCTTGTACATGTGTACTCTGCTGTCTTTAGAGTGCTGTGTACTCTTTAGATTTTGTTTGATATCTATTTTGTTGTTTTAACATAAATTTTGCTTTACTGTTTTTAGATTTAGACTCTGTTATTTTTAGGTCTAAGTTTGATAGTTATCTTTGTTGTTTTCATTAGTTAATTACTGTTTGCTGTTTTAAGAATTTGCTATTCTTGTTTAGTATGTTTTGCTGTTTTTAGAAATAAGTTACATTTTACTTTGTTGTTTTAATCCTTACCTGTTCCATTTCTGTTTGCTATAACAGAATTTACTTAATTAGTTTTTGAGTTTCTATTTTATCTTTGACAAGGACTCATGCAATGCATGTTTTCATTTGCTGTTTTGATTTGCTGTTTTGCTTTACTGTTTTAATCTTGTAAAAGAGGCTCATACAGTTCACTATTTTAAACCTCTTAATTGTTTATTTTCATTCATCTCACTTGAGAATTGTTTGTTGTTTTAATTAGTAGATTAATACTTATGTTTTGTTGACTACCATTTCATTCAAAGTTTCTTTGCTGTTTTAAGACATCATCCTAGTACTTCTTTGCTGTTTTAATTTTTGATGTCTTGATCACATCAGGCATGTCTTGGTTAACAGTCTTAGGACTTAGGCTTGCCTGTATGATGATTGTGTTTTTCTTTCCATTTGCTGTTTTAACCTTTATGCAATCTTTCTCATATCTTTTCTTTGCAGTTTTGACCATGTCATATCTAGCATAATCTGTTTGTATTGGATCTTAATTCTGCTGTTTCTTAAAGGTTGAATGGCTGGTATTACTGTTTTGAGAGAGAGCCAAGCTTAATGCACTCAATTTAACCTCCATGAGTTATGATAAGACCATTGTTTAGTTTCATGTTACCATGTTGTATGGTAATACAATCCTTTGGTTGACTATCTTGGTCTGAAGCTCATCCTTGGTACCACATCCTTACTCTAGAGTCAATTTGATTAGGAGTTGGATTGTTGGTTTTGTTTAAAATCCTTCATTTGAGTATTTGAGTCCTTTTATTTTCACAAGATTGCCAAGTCACACTTTTGACTTCTCATCTTTGCTTTTCTGTTTCAATTGTTTTCAGTTTGAGTTTTTTTTTCCTTTTAAGGATAATCAATTACACTTGTATTGATCATCTTTGCTTTTCTGTTTCATTTTAGGATTTTGGGCACTGATTTTAAGTAGCATATTTTCTTTTAGCCATATATGCACCAAAAAATAGAATAAATAATGAATTTGTTGTACAAATGTTTGAACTTGATGCCATAGCCACAATAATCCAAAGCTTAAACCATCTTTGTCTTAAATTGAGCCTCTAGAACAAGCCAACCATTTCCAAAGCTTTCACTTGATTCAATTGGGCATTCATTTCAATTTGGCCAATTTGTAGCCTTGTTACACTCACAATGAGGACATTGTTTCCCTTAAGATTGGGGGAGGGTCCTAAAAGTACCAAACACTTTATAGAGTTCATGAAACATATGCATAAAGTACCAAACACTTTATAGAGTTCATGAAACATATGCATTAAGACCAAAATTAATTCAAAGGAACAAAGTTCCATGTCTGATGCATGCAAAAGAGTGTCAAAGTACACCAGAATGTTTGAAAAAGACCAAAGTGTCTAAAATACCTCAATATGAGATGCATAGCAGTAAAATTGTGCTATGGAGTGAAAAAGTGAGATGAGGTAAAAGGCATGCATTGAAAAAAAAAAAGCCAAATGCAAAACCCAATTCAAAGTCCCAATTTATCTGTTGAATCTAGTATAACAAAAGAAATATAGGCTAGTTTATGGTTTGGCAATATGAAAGACCTAAGTTTGGGGGAGCTAGGTTTATGAAGGACTATGGATATCAAGCATCAAGTCAACGGTATAACACTTTCATTCAAAAAAATTCAAAAATATGCATACCTTGGCTATGGAATGTTTATGCTCATTTTTTTAGTTTATTAAAAATTTGAGTCTTTTAATTTGTCATTTTATGTTGTTTGGGGACAAACAACAATTCAAGTTTGGGGGTGTGATAAGTGTTAWTWTATTAACCTTATTACATCATTTTCTTAACCATTTTCCTTTGTTTTATTTGCCCATTAGTGTCTTAGTTGAGTCTTTTTATGTCATTTTCATATATTAGTAGTAATATAACATATCTAATGTTAATCCCTTGTTTATGCAGGTTTTTGATGATTTTTGGGGCAAATCCTGCAGCAGTCCTATAGGACCAGGTGTGGCAGAATCCTGTAGTACCTGTCCGTGAGATGCACTTTTGCCTGGGCCGAGAATTCTTGGGCTGCTCCTTAATGGATGTGTGGTCAACAACTTTGGGCCCAGTCAAAGCCCATTTTTGAAGAGTCTTTTGTCTTATTAGGTGGCTCCCATTAAGCAAACTCCCTTAGCCTATAAATAGAGGCTTAAACCTTGATTTTACTTACACTTTCTTATGCTTTCTACCATTTAACACTTATGATCTTTGTGTTATTTAATCTCTAAATTATTATTTTCGGTTTCATGCTTTCGGTTTTCTTGCTCCCAATCAAGAACCGATTTTTGTGAAGTGGATTTGTGATTGCTCTCAAGTTTAATTCAAATACTCGTATTTAATCTTCATCTCATTCATGTTCTTATTTCCAAGTTACGTTACGTTTTCTGACTTTTGTTACAAGTTACGAATTAGTCGATTTCTGTTGCTTTACACTTGATTTCATTCTTTGTGGCTCACGACTAATTTACGTAGACTAAATAATCTATTTTTAAGAGTTTGCAAGTAACATTTTCTGTCTTTGTAACGAAACTTGTGTTGCAAGTTTTGTTACTTGGCTTCCAAGTTTTCTTCCTTAAAGTCAAACTCTATTTTCAAGGCATTCATTAGTCATTTCTCCATCTCATCAAGCACTTGTCATACATCATGTCTTAGTTTAACATTAATTAATAATATTTAGTTATTAATAATTTAATTTCAGTCCTTAATATTTCAGTCTTTATATTTCAGTCTTTTATATTTCAGTCTTTTACATTTCAGTCCTTTACATTTCAGTCTTTTATATTTCAGTCTTTTACATTTCTGCATTTTACTTTACTGCAATTTACTTTCCAGTCATTTAATTTCCAGCAATTTACTTTCAGTCATTTATATTTCAGTCATTTAATTTTCCAATACTTTAAATTCCAGTATTTCCATTTCTTGTAATTTACTTTCTGCAATTTACTTTTCCGTATCAGTTATTTATTTATCAGTCCTTACATCTTTCGAGAGAAGAAACCGAGCAATGATGGGCTAACGCCTTAGCTTGGGGTATAACGGGAAATTAAGACCAAAGCCGATGTGAAAGTACAAAGGTGTCTTATTAGCATTATAGTCTACTATTTGTTTCATATGCTTAATATTTCAATTGATGATTACATTAAAATTAATTGGCAACTAATTTTGTGTATAGAAATGTATTGACTTTCATTACCTGAGGTAATAGGAGAAGGCTATAAATAGCTTTAGTGTCTGACAAACGCTATACTCCTACAGTGTAGGATGGTAACACTGTGTTGTGCTAGGATTCACGACGTCTAACATAAATGATATYGTATCGATAGCACGTTGACCGGTGTGTGCTCTTGGGAGGCCGTCTGACCCGATAGTTGATACTGTCATAACTATATAAAATCATTTACTAATTTTAGATAATTGTGACAATAATGCTATGTCACCTTTTTGCTGAATCATTTATTTAATGTCTTAATCAACTGTTGCAACCTGTGCTTCTTTTTAAGATTGATATTTTTCTTAGTTGTTAATCAAATCACCCAATTTTAGATAAATCAAATCCCTCGTTTCGCCATCTGAAACTAGTTTTTATAAACTGGACTTTTGAAGAACTTTACAAGCTATCTATGTGGGGAACAATATCTGGTACTTATACCATTATTACTTGTTACGAGACGACAGTAGTTCAAGGTGTATACTTGCGCCGAGTTCTATTTTTGTGTTGAAATCTAAAGTTGAATAAACCGACAAGCAATATGCCCATAAAGCATCATCCAATTTAAAAGCCCAGTCTTTTCTGCTTGGTTTAACCACTTTTTCCAAAATTCCTTTTATTTCACGGTTTGAAGGTTCTGCCAATCCATTAGTTGATGGGTGATATGCGGTGGCAACTTTGTGGTCAATGTTGTATTTTTCAAGAACTCCGTGTAACAAATGATTCACAAAATGAGTACCCTCGTCACTGATCAGTGCTCTTAGGGTACCAAACCTTGAGAATATTTGTTTGTGGAGGAACTTAACCACGGTTTTTGCATCATTTGAAACACATGCAACTACTTCCACCCATTTTGACACATAGTCAACGTCGACTAAAATGTATAGCCAATTATTAGAGGGAGGAAATGGTCCCATGAAATTAATTCCCCAAATATCAAATAATTCAACCTCCAAAATTCCATTCAAAGGCTTTTCATTCCTTTAAGAAATTGAGCCACTTCTCTGGCATTCGTCATATCTTTTGGAAAAATTATGAGCATCCTGAAAAGTTGTTGGCCAAAAGAAGCCAGATTGTAATATCTTGGCTGTTGTCCTTTGTCCACCAAAGTGGCCACCATATGGTGCCTTGTGACAATCTTCCAGGATTTTTGTTACCTCTGTTTCTGGAATGCGTATTCTCAAGACATGACCTGCACCAATTTTAAATAAAAATGGATCATCCCACAGGTAAAATTTTACATCATGGAAAAGCTTCTTGAGCTTAGACCAAATGTACTCAGAAGGTTTAATGTCACAAGCCAAATAATTGGCTATATCGGCAAACCATGGTGATTCCAATTGCTTTAGCATCAAGATTTTTTCATCAGGGAAAGTCTCTATGATGTCTTTCAAATCAGTAGTATGCTTCTCTAATCTAGATAGATGATTTGCTACTTGATTTTCCACTCCCTTTCTATCTTCTATTTCAAGATCAAATTCTTGCAACAATAGAATCCATCTTATCAGTCTAGGTTTTGCATCTTTTTTTTGAGATCAAATATTTGATGGCAACATGATCATTATGCACAATGATTTTTGTTCCCATCAGATATGATCTAAATCGTTCAAAAGCAAAAACCACAGCCAATAATTCTTTTTCTGTTGTTGGGTAGTTCACTTGTGCTTCGTTCAATGTTTTGCTTGCATAATAGATGGAATGAAATTTTTTCTCTTTTCTTTATCTCAAAACGGCTCCCACAACCCAATCACTTGCATCGCACATAATCTCAAAGGGTTTACTCCAATCTGGAGTAGCAATCACGGTTGCAATAACCAGAGCCTTTTTTAAAGTGTCAAATGCATTTCTATATTTCTCACTAAAATCAAACTTTTGGTCATGTTGAAGTAATGAACACAAAGGTTTTGAAATTTTTGATAAATCTTCTGTAAAAATCAGCGTGTCCGAGAAAACTTCATATACCCTTGACGGTGGTTGGTTCAGGCAAATTTTCAATTACTTCAAGTTCTGCCTTATCAACCTCAACTCCCCTTTTTGAAATCAAATGACCAAGAACAATTCCTTCTGTGACTATAAAATGACACTTTTCTCAATTTAAAACCAAATCAGTTGCTTCACACATTTCAAGACTTTTTTCAAGATTTTTCAAACATTGATCATATGATGTACCATATACAGAAAAATCATCCATAAAAATTTCCATGGAAGTTTCAAGCATGTTCGAGAATATGGACATCATACATCTTTGAAAAGTGGTGGGAGCATTACACAGACCAAATGGCATTCGTCTAAAAGCAAAGGTACCATAGGGACATGTAAAAGTGGTATTTTCTTGGTCTTCTAGGGCTATTGCAATCTGATTGTAACATGAGTATCTGTCTAAAAAACAATAGTACTATTTTCTAGCTAGTTTGTCTAACATCTGATCTATGAAAGTTAAAGGAAAATGGTCCTTTTGAGTAGCCTTATTCAGTCTACGGTAGTCCATACAAATTCTCCAACCAGATACGACTCTTGTAGGAATGAGCTCATCTTTCTCATTTAAGATTACAGTGACACCTCCCTTTTAGGGACACACTGTACTGGGCTTACCCATGAGATGCTTTCAATTGGATAGATTATGCCCGCATCCAACCATTTTAAAATCTCTTTCTTCACAACCTCTTTCGTGATTGGGTTTAATCTTCTTTGGGGTTCAATAGAAGTGAAACTCTTATCTTCTAAGATGATTTTATGCTGACAAATTGAAGGACTGATACCCTTTAGATTAGAGATGGTCCATCCAATATCCTTGGTGTGTAGTTTCAACAAGTCTACCAACTGATCTTCCTGATGTGTTTCTATGGTGGATGAGATAATGACAAATAATCTTCCTTTTTTCCTAGAAATGCATATTTCAGGTGTGAGGGAAGTAATTTCAACTCTAAGTCTGGTGGTGACTCAATAAAAGTGGCATGGGTCTTTCCACTCTCACTTTCTAATTGATCAAAAGCAAAGGTATCTTGCAACAGGGTGATCTCCCTCTCCTCTCAATGTCTTATCTCTTCAACAACTTCAGTCTTGCTTAAATCTAACATAGATTTAACTCCTTTTTTGTGGCACAAGGACTTAATGACACTTAAGTTAGAACACTTATCTTTCTCATCAGGGTATTTCATGGATTTGAAAACATTAAAAATGGCATCCTGATCATTCACCCTCATAGTTAATTCTTCTTTTTGAACATCAATCAAATTCCTATCGGTTGCTAAGAATGTTCTTCCTAGGATGATTGTTATCTCTTTATCAGCCTCAAAATCAAGAATGATGAAGTCAGCTGGAAAAATGAATTTATCCACTTGGACTAATACATCCTCAATTTTTCCTTTTGGGTGAGCTATGGATTTGTCTACTAACTGAAGGTTAACTGTGGTTGGTCTAGCCTCACCTATGCCTAAGGTATTGAATATTGACAAGGGCATGAGGTTAATGTTGGCACCTAAATCACACAAAGCCTTTCCAATTCCCTTCCCACCTATTGAACAGGGAATTGTGAAACTCCCGGGATCTTTGAGTTTAGGGGGAATTTTATTAGAAAGGAGGGTGCTAAAACCTTCTGTTAGGGCCACAGTCTCAAATTCGTTCAGTTTCTTCTTCTTACTCAAAATGTCCTTGAGGAATTTTGCCTAACTTGGCATTTTTTCAATAGTTTCACCAATGGGATGTTGATATGTAGCTGTTTGAAATGTCAACGAACTTTTTGAATCGCAACTCCTCTTCTGATTCCTCAACCTTTGTGGAAAAGGAATATAAGGAGGAATAAGGGCTATGACTGGTTTCTTAAGGGACTGACTAGGGGGTGCCTCGATGATGATAGGTTCATTATGAGGGACTGGTGACTCAACATTCTTGTTACTTTCAGAAGAAGATGTTCCAATATTATTCTGAAATGATACCTTCTTTTTGCCTTCATTTAGAAATAACAAGGGGAAGTCTGCTTTATTAGGAAGTGGTCCTATTTCTATTGATTTTCCCTTATCTTTCAAGGTGGTTGTGACAATATCTAAACTAGATGTTGTGACATCCATCTCAATTGGGTCATGGGGTTCAATAGACTTTTTCATAGGTTCACTATCCACGAGGTTCTTTCCACTCCTTAAAGTCACTACCTTCACATGTTCTTTCATCATTAGCTTTGGAATCTCTATATCACTGGGAAGGGTACCTGCAGCTCTATTTCTTACCTTAGGTGCAAGTTGACTAATCTGTATTTCTAGAGATCTTATGGCAGTGTTCTGATGGTTCATGGCTGTGTTGGTTTGGTTTATGAATCCTTTCAGAGTTGCTTCCAAAGAAGTAGAAGATTCGACTTATTGGTTAGACTTGTTTTGGAAAGATGACTGATTTGTTTATTGATGAAAAGTATTTTGGTGATGGTTTGGAGCTTGTCCCTGATGATGTTGTTGGGTTTGATGTGGTTAGAATTATGAAGTCCCTTGGGGTTTGTTCATTGGTGGGTTTAAAACAGGACTGTGCCATGAAAAATTTGGGTGTTGTCTCCACCCAAGATTGTATGTTTGAGAGAATGGTCTTGATCTATTTTGATTCCCCACATAGTTGACTGATTCAAAGTTAGATGGACAATGCTCAAAGGGATGGCCTCCACCACAATACACACATTGTACCGACTCAACAATTGGAGCATGTGCGGTAGCTATAGATTGTGTTGTTTGACCTTTTGTTAAATTTTTAATCAAGTTGGTCATTGCAGTCATCTGTGTCTTCAATGCTGTAAAAGCATTTATGTCATGAACTCCCGCTGTTTTACGTGGTACTAGTGCACGTGGATCAACCCAATTTCCATTATTATTAGAAATCTTTTCAAGGATATCATATCCATCATTATAGGTACTAGCTGTGAAAGCTCCTCCTGATGTAGCATCGAGCATTTGTTTTGTAATGAGATTCAACCCATTGTAAAATGTCTTGAGCTGTATACAATATGGAATGCCATGATGAGGGCATTTTTTAATAGCTCCTTGTACCTTTCCCAAGCATCAGGAATTGCCTCATCATCCATTTGTTTAAAAAGACAAATTTCATTTCTAGACTTAGCGTTCCGAGTGGGAGGAAAATATTTTTTTTAGAAACTTTTCTGCCATGCTATTCCAAGAATCCACTGATTCTGGTTGTAAGGAATTGAACCAAGACTTTGCCCTATCCCTTAAAGAAAAAGGAAACAATGTAAGTCTCAGAGCATCGTTAGATACTCACGGGATAAGGAAAGTGTCAGTTATTTCCATGAATGATTTTAAGTGTGAGTGTGGATCTTCAGATGACAAACCACTGAACTGACCGTTGGTTTGCAATATATTAAACATCACTGGTTTTAACTCAAAGTGAAGGGCTTTCATTTATGGTCTAATTATCCCTGAGTTTAATAGATCAAAAACAGGAATGGCATAGTCCATAATTCCTCCATCTTTTGAGTTTGCCAGTCTGATTATTTTTTCAGCGTCATTCAGTGGTAGGGGAGGTGTTGGAAGTGGATTTTCTGCCATATTGGAAGAGGTTAGAGTAGATAATAATGCTCTTTGCACTCTTCGTCTTTGTCTGAAAGTTCGCTCAATATCCGGATCCAATTCAAAAATCTCCCCGTGTGGTAGGCTTGGCATACACCACACCTAAAGTCAGGTGAAAAGATGGTAGAAAAATCAAATCTTTAGATTTACTAAAAAAAAACTTTTGCCTAATCCCCGGCAACGGCACCAAAAACTTGTTACGAGAATTGTATAAAATAAATCTCTCGGACTGTTAGCAAATGGAGACTAATGCAAGTATACACTTATCAATCCACTATCGTCTTTTACAAGCAATAAAGTGGTAAAACTACCGAATATCATCCATGGAGAAAAAGAATAAAAGTTCGTTTTAATAGTATAAATAAAGATATGATTTCAGATGGTGAATTCGAAGAAATATTTGTGGTGAGTTGGTTAAACACTACTGTTGTGAACAAGTAATAAAAGAGAGCTTAGGGTGTATGGATTTGTTAAGATATTAAACCGACTTTTATGTAGACAACATGCTACAACATGGTTCTATAGTATACTTTATAAATAACTTATCTTTACAACTAATAGCTTTTTTAAGGTACTCTCTCGAGATGTAGAATGACACACAGTCATAGATTAAGCCTTCATATCTCTATGCAAGGTTGGAATCTCGACATTGGCTCATACTATTCATTTTATAAGCTAAATGGAGTGAAAACGAGTCTCCTCGATTCTAGATAACTCTCTCGAGCCTACTTCCATATCATTCAAGTTGGCATGCGCTTGTTGGTTTATCTATAAATCCAACACACTTTAACACTTTTAAACAAGTGATCAACTTGTCCATGGATGATGTTTTTGCAATAAAAACTTGAATTACGTAGTTGTAAAGATTTATTATTTATATTTCTACAACGAGATCGGTGATTCTCTTAACATCACCCAACACCAAAGCTATATTTTTAGCCTAACATACTTGAAAAATTAATTGCGTAAATAATAAAGCATAAGAAAGGAAAAGAAAGTAGAAGAAATAAATTCTAAGAAGAATTATAAAAGAGACTAAAGATACTTGAAATAGAAAAACTAATTGCACAAATAATAAAACATAATAAGTAGAACATAAGAGAATAAAAGAAAGTAGAAAAAGTAAATGTAAAGAGGAATTAAAAAGAAGACTTAAATGTAAAGATAAAATAAAATACTTCCAAAGTCATTTGCAAAAGTTTCTTAAAAACTTCTTTCTCCCAAATTACTTGCTAGAGTTCTTACTTTCCAAATGACTTACTTACGTCCTACAATGCCAAGCCTCCCCATGTATATAGTTGGAGAAGGGAGGACAAGGACCAAAAGACAAAGCTTTTACCCCACTTTTTACATTGTTCATTGGGTAAAGCAATGCTACCTAAATATTAGTCAAAAATCAGATCTTAAATCTATACCATAAGATCTTAAAAACTACAGGAGCTGGGCTGCCAAAAAAGGGGGATTTGACATCAAAAGAATCCTCGTACTATTCTCAAAAGTGCCCCTAGAACCATCTGCAGCACACGTTGTAGCATGCTTCAGCCAAACACCTATTAACAAGGCTCTTTTTCCAAAAATCAGCACATATCCAAGAAGTAAACATGTTTATCATATCAATTTAGCTCCAATATAAAAAAGATAGAAAAATAAAACAAAAAGGCTCAATTTGCGGAATTTTGGGAAAATAAAATGGGTAAATAAAGTAAGAAAAAGTGTAAAAGTATCAAATAAGTTGATACTTATCAAGGCACTTACCCTACAGGCTTCTTTTGTTGGTAGTAGTGAACTAGTCATTAGCGATGGCTCCAGACTTCTAATTTCAAACGTTGGTTTCACATCTCTTCTCACACCCTCTTATTCTTTTCACTTAAATAATGTTCTTTATCTCATATAATGTTCACAAATATTACATCATCTTTGTTGATCACTATTATAAGTATATATGGCTCTATCCCCTTAAACACAAATCTGACATAAAAGTTGTTTTCATTCGTTTTAAAGCATTAGTTACAAAATATTTTAATCGTCCTATCATCACTTTCTACTCAAACAATGGGGGATAATATGAAAAACTTAACCCTTTCTTGTTATACATGGCATCACTCACCTCACATCCGTTCCCCACACACCTCAACATAATGGTTATTCGAAGCGTCGACATAGAAATATTATCGAAACATGGCTATCTCTTTTTCATCATGCTCCATGCCTCTCAAATACTGGTCTTTAGCATTCTTAACTGTCGTTTACCTTATTAATAGATTACCTCTCCAACTCTTCCATACCAATCTCTATTTTCACAAATTTTTGGCTTTACTCCAAACTGCATGAAATTACGTACCTTTGGTAGCCTATGTTACTCATGGTTACGACCTTATACCTTACACAAACTTAATCAATACCCAACACCATGTGTCTTTATTGGGTATTCTTCCACCCAAAGTGCCTGCTACTGTCTTGATCTCAATACCCACAAAATATACGTCTCACGTCATGTTAAGTTTATTGAATAAACATTCCCTTTTAGCAATTTAACTTCTATCCATACACCTCATAACATTGATACATAGTGTATTGTGCCTCTCCATGTCGTATGTTCTACTTCACATGCACTTATTCACGATCATACTTGGGATCTTGTTCCCTCATCTCCCTCTTAAAACCGTGTTGGTTGTAAATGGGTATTTGAAGCTAAATATAACCCCGATGGCATGATAGAACGCTATAATTCCTTGTGGTGGCTAAAGGTTTTCATCAACGTCCTGGTCTAGATCATAATGAAACCTATAGCCCTATTATCAAACATTCCACCATTAGAGTCATCCTCTCTTTAGCTGTCATTTTAGGTTGGTCTCTCTGCTAACTTGACGTCAATGCATTTCTCTACGGTACACTTATGAAGGATGTTTATATGACCCGGCCTCCTGGCTTCATTGACAAAATCCTCCCTAATCATGTTTTCAAACTTTGTAAAGCTCTCTATGGATTGAAACAAGCCCCTCGAGCATAGTACATGGAACTCAAAAAGTATCTACTCACTCTTAATTTTGTCAATGCCATCTCCAATTCTTCTCTTTTCATTCTTCGCCACAATAATCATGTCATCTATCTCCTTGTCTATGTCGATGATATCATTATCACCGGTTCCAACAAAAACCTTATTAACAATTATATATCTCAACTCTCTGCTTGATTCTTTTTGCTTTTTATGTGTTAAAGTCATTTCTCACCCTCGTGATCTCTTCCTTAGCCAACAGAAATACACTCTTGATATTCTAAAAAAGGCTCACATGGAAGAATCCAAACCAATGCCAACCCCTATGATCACATCTTTACCCCTTTCTCTTAATTTCTTGGTCAGCTCTTGCCAACACAACTGAATATCGTGCCCTTGTTGGAAGCCTTAAATATTTATCACTAACTTGTCTTGATGTTGCTTTTAGTGTTAACTAGTTGTCACAATACATGTATTGTCCCACTAATGAACATATGGCGACTCTTAAACGTCTCCTACGATATCTAGTAGGTATAATCAACAAAGGAATCCTGATTCACAATGATTTACCTTTACGACTATATGCCTTTTTTATGCTAATTGGGAAATACAAAAGGATAATTACATTTTGACTACCGAACATGTTGTCTATCTTGGTCGTAATCCAATCTCGTGGAGCTCCAAAAAGCAACAAACCATTACATCAACCACAACTGAAGTTTTTTGGGTTCTTAATTTGCTCATGGAACTCGGCTACCGATCCATAGTTCAACCATCCATTTATTGTGATAACACAGGTGCCTCATTTTTCATGGTTAATCCGATATTTCATTCAAAAATGAAGCACCTAGGCCTCGACTACCACTTTATTTGTGAAAGTGTTCAAAATAGGACTCTTCAGGTGTCCCACATTTCAAATAATATCAACTTGATGATAAACTTACTAAACCATTTTCTCGCACTGCTTTTTAGACTTTTGTATCCAAGATTGGCCTTTATCTTTGACCTTCCATCTTGCACGGGGATAATAAAGATAAAGATGGAAGATTGTGATACACAATATCACATCCCTTGATCTATGCCTCCATCCCTTGATCTATGCCTCAATATCTCTTTATTTGATTCTTGTAATTACTTTTGTGATCATCTAGAATATTTTTTTTCTTTTCTTTATAAGTATATATACTCGTTAGCAATGTTGTAACAGACAAGTTCTTTTCCATCAATTTAGTTAGCCTCGAGCTAGAATACCATTCATAAATGTCGTGCTTATATTCCTGCGTTTATATGTCTTATCATTATGTTCGATTAACATTTTCTACATTCCTTGCAATGATTACTTTTTCCTGAGTGTCACTTATATGGACACCCAAGGGAAACTTGAGAAATTCCCTAGTCTACCCAACCAAGAATTTGCTCAGATGACCAAGATTCGGTTGCAGGTAGACGAGGAAGGAACTTACAACAAAGTCGAGTTTCTAGGCTCGTCTGACTCAATTGTGAGAGAAGAGGAAGATAAAGAGAAAGATAATATTTTGGATATCTCTCTTAAGCCTTTTGCTTCTCAACTTAATAAAAATCATACAAGGGTTGTTATTGACGAATAAAGTTTTTATAAAGATAAAGAACACTAGAAGTTACAATGTTTGAAATTTATAAGATATCCACCAAGAAATCAGTATTGATATTCTATTATGGGCCAATAATCACAACAATTTGTCAATCAGAAACAAACACATCGTTCTTCTCAAGTTCGCACTACTGAGACCATTCCTCCAGCCCATTCATTTGAATTTGGTTTGTCATCTTCTAATCGTACCCTTGCAACACCGATTGAGCATCTTTAAAAGCTTCTTGATGCTCAATTTCAAGCTATATCTTCTTCTTCTCCAGTACTCCAGACATCTGAGAGCACCTCAGGTATGCCTTTATTTACATGGATTCTAGACTCTCGTGCCTCTTTTCATATGTCTTCATATTCTAAATCTTTTATTTCCTTAAGTTCTACACCATTTGTGCTTGTTATGACCATTGATGGTTGTGCTATTGCACTCGTAGGCATTGGTTCTGTTGTTGATTCATCCTTTTTGTTCCTTAATGATAATCATATTCTCAAGATGTTGAATCTCATATCTGTTGGTCAATTATGTTATTCTGGTTACTTAATATAATTTTCTTTTGATTCTCGTCATGTATATGATCCGTATTTTTAGAAGTTCATAGGGACCCACCAAGGCAAGAGGGCTTATTTGTTTTCATGAGATGTATCTATCGGTAATAGCTGCTCATAGTGCCGATTTTTCTTCTTATCATTTGTCATCATTGTCCTTAGTTCTTATTTGCAACTTTTACATGCATCTTGGTTCCGTTTCAGCTAGTCGTTTAAAATATTTCGCTTCATCAGGAACTTTGGGAAATTTGCAAGTTCATGGTAATTCTTAATGCAGTGGTTGTTAACTTATGAAATTTTTAGCTTCACCGTTTTAATCAAGCACATCATCTTCTATTGAAGCTTTTGATTTAGTTGATTATGATGTGTAGAGACCATCCCATGTTCCTTACAAAAGGAGGGTCTCGATATTATGTGTCTTTTAGGGATGAAAATACTCGTTTTCATTGGATCTTTCCTGTGAAACACCATTCTAAATTCTTTGACATTCACATGTGTCTGTGAGCATATGTTAAAAAAAATCAACAAGATGTTGTTATTAAATGATTCTGATGTGATTTGGGAGGTGAATATACTTCTAATAAATTTGTGAGTTGCTTGCTTTAGATGAAACTGTTTACTAAACCTTTTGTACAAAATACTCTTGAAAGCAAACATTGACATATACTAGAAACTGTTTGTCTCCTTTCTCTATATTCTTCGCCCCCTAGTCAGTTTTGGGGTAAAGTTGTTCTAACTTCTGTCAATCTGATAAAAAAAAGTGAGCACTATTTCTTGAGGTTTGTCACCCTTCGAGAAACTCTATGGTTGTCATCCTGATTATTCTTCTTTGTGAGTTTTTGATTATACTTGTTTTGTGTTTGATCCACATGTAGAGCCAATTAAAATATAGTCTTAATATGTCGTTTCTATCTTTCTTGGTCATGGTGAAGGGAAAAAAGATTACCTTGCTTTGATTCCATTTCTTAGAAATATTATGTATCTCGTCATGTTGTGTATCTTAATCGAACCTATATTTGCTCAATCCATTCCTACTAGTAACCATAACATGATGAAGACTAATGTCATAAATATTGACCTTTTATTTAAGCACCGAAGCACTACTCCGACTTCAGTTACTCCTGAAGTTATAGAAATAGCTATCGGTACCACATCATCTAAGACTTCCGCCCCTCCTCCTACATGTATTCAATATGCAACTGAGATTGTAGATCCACCTTGACATTCTCAGCGCCCTCGTAAGTCAACTCTTCTACCAGATTTGTTTATTCCTCTTATTCTCCCTCATTTAATTCATTTTTGGCATCAATTCCATTGTCTTTTTTGTGCATGTATCTTATAAAGAAGTAGTTATAAACCCTCTTTGGCAGTGTGCTATAAGTGAGGAACTTTCTGTAACACCCCTAAAATTTGAAAATAACAATTAATTTGAACCTTTGACAAAATACACAAAATTAAGGTATTTATCCACAAGTGCATCAAGTTTACAAGACGACAAAAAATGAAGTTTGAATCAGAGTACTAAAGACTTCTATCTAATCCTAGGAGGACTAATTTTAAGCTGGGGGTTACATCAACCACCAAAGTTTCTATCTTCAAAAGTGTGAGCTCTCCAAAAACACTAACCCACACATGCCTCTAAATGGCACCCAAAGCTCTAGATCATTTCCCTTTAGACTCCTCCTTACTAGGCCCTACTAAAACATGACATTTAAGAAGAAGTGTTAGGCTAACGCCTAGTGAGTTCAATCATATAATAAAATATTAAATTGTAGTATGTACACATACAAAATCATAAGAGTTTACTCTTCTTAAAGGTGAGGGAAGGAAGAAGAAAAGAACTGTAGTTCATTTCAAAACCATTTCAATATAAGATAGAACACAACAAGTATATCTTGCGATAATTGGGGACACCTGATTCCATCAAGTGGCAGAACACTAAGTAAACCACGTTAAGATGTTGATGAGTAAATCAACTTGAGATTAAATCATCAAGAAGTGTGCAACCGGATTTTTCTAACCAGATGGAGAATATTCAAGACATAAGATTTGATTTCACATTTTAAATAGGCTAAGGACCCGGTGAATGCTCAACATTCAAAACCTTAAGCTTAAGGTTCAGATATTAAACTTCTAGAGTTATATCCGATGGATGTATTTCATTGGATGTTCTTATTATAAGAAAATTAAACACAAATTTCTTTCTAAGTGTTGTGCCAGATGCTAAATATATTATTTACAAATCTGATGGTTAAGATCAACAAAACCTATTTGAATACAATGATACATGATCAGGATTTGTGATTTCAAAGTATTCCTTAAGTCAAAGAGAACGATGAATATTAGCAATCATCTAAAGGTAGAAGCCACAAGTATCTAAAAATATACCCATTATTTAACAAGCACCGAACACAAGACTTATTGAAGATAAACCAATAACTTATATCTCTGAAAAGTAAGTATAGCCATTTGTACTTAATGAAAAAGGCTACAATAATATTCTAATATATTGTTCATTACATGTATAACCACTCCTTTGGTATATTGTTCACTACTCATCAAAATCAACAAAAGACGGCCTGAGAAAGGACAAGCATCCCTATGCCTAGCCTCTCAAATAATAACATGTGGATAAAGTTGGTTTATCATATTAAACGTGGTGGTGTATATACCAATGTTGAGCTATTTCCTCTATATGTGTCCATGGAGCTAATTTCAGAGAGCAAAAATGTTTTCTTAAACGTGAGATTCTTAATGTTATCCCAGTTCAAATCTAGGATTGTTTAAGATTATTAGGTTTACCTTACTTTATTTCACAAAATAATATATAGTTCTTAGATTAAGTGTATATTGGTCAATAAGAGTTAAATTTTTTTTTTTGGAAAATATTGTGATTATATTATACTCAACCTCCTTGCTCGTTTAGTTTATGCAACCTTAGATTTCAACACAAAAATAGAACTCAGTGCAAGTATATATCTTGAACTACTATCGTCTTGTAACAAGTAATAATGGTATAAGTACCAGATATCAGAGAAGCTTTGTAAAGTTCTTTAAAAGTCTAGTATATAAAAAACTAATTTCAGATGATGAATTCGAGGAATTTGTTTTATCTAAAATTGGAAGGTTTGATTAGCATCTAAGAAAATATCAGTTGTAAAAAGAAGCATAGGGTGAAAAGGTTGATTAAGACACAAAACAGGTGATCCAGTAGAAATATGACATATCATTCCTGCCACATTTTATAATACCACAAGATGATGTTATAAAACTGTCACAATATCAACTATCGGGTTAGACGGCCTCTCAAGAATACACACAAGCCAACATGGTATCGATACGATATTATTTATGTTAGCAGTCGTGAATCCCAACACAACAAAGTATTACCATCCTACACCGTAGGAGTATAGTACTTGTCAGATACTAAAGCTTCTTATAGCCTTCTTCTATTACCTCAAATTTTCTTAACCGACTAAACTTTGAAAGTTAATGCATTTTCATACATAAAATTAGTTGTCAGTTAACTCAACGTAATCTTCAATGAAATATTAATCACCTGAAACAAATAGTTAGATTATAATGCTAATAAGACACCTCTATACTTTCACATCGGCTTTGGTCTTAATTTTTCCTTACACTCCAAGCTAAGGCGTTTAGTCCATCATCGCTCGGTTTCTTCTCGTGAAGAATGTAAAGACTGAAAAATAAATAACTGATGCATAAAAGTAAATTGCAGAAAATAAATTGCGAAAATGTAAAAGACTGTAAATTAAAGTGCAGAAATATAAATAACTGAAATTAAATTGCTGGAATGCAAATTGTAGAAAAGTAAATTGTAGTAAGTAAAGTACTAAAATTAAAATACTGAAAATTAATATACTGGAAAGTAAAAGACTAGAAGTTAAATACTGAAAATTAAAAGAGTGGAAAGTAAAAGACTAGAAGTTAAATACTGAAAATTAAAGTGCAGAAAAATAAATACTGGAAAATTAAAATTACTCTAAAAGAGATGAAATAAAGTAAAATGAAGTACTAGCAAATAATAAAATAAGAAAACTTGCACTTTAAGTTACAAAACTTGCACTTTAAGTTACTAAAGGTGAGGGAATACTTGAAAATACTTGGAAAATATTTTTTTTATTTAAGGAAATTAATCGTAAGCCAAAAAGGATGAAATCCAATGTAATGCAACAATAATCGATTAATTCCAACTTGTAACAAAAATCAGTGAGCTTTTGAAAATCGAAAGTAAGAAAAGAAGAAGATGAAACTTGAACACTTGCACTTGAATTAATACTTGAGAACAAAGTAATGGCTTAACAATTTTGGCTCTTGGTTAAGCAAAGAAACCAAAAGTTAGACAAAATACTAGAGACAAAATATTAACTCCAAAGGTTAAAGTTGCGTTTTTAGCTTAGTAACAAATCCTATTTATAAGGAGGCTAAAGCTTACATTAGAATATAGGTTAAAAGTACAAAAGAAGGCTTATAAAGTAAGCTAGCCTAAAGCCCAAGGCTTATAAAGTAAGCTAGCCTAAAGCCCAAGCCTTAAATATACAGCTCCATCATTTCAGCCCATGGTTTCGTCCCAAAAAAAAAGGTGCAACCCACTGCTTGCTTCTATAGGATTGCTGCAGTACCAAAAGAATCCTGTAGGACTACTATATGACTGACTAGAAACCTTAAAAATCTGCATAAATGGCAAATAACATAAGATTAGGATATGATACTGTTAATTTATAATAAAAGAAGAAATTATATAAAATGATATAAAAAGGCCTAACTTAGAAACTAATGGGCAAATAAAAAACAAAAGAAAATAATTAAGAAAATGATGTAATAAGGTTTATAAATTAACACTTTACACCCTATGCTTTTTTTACGACTGATATTTTCTTAGTTGCTAATCAAATCTTCCAATTTTAGATAAAACAAATCTCTTGAATTCGTCATCTGAAATTAATTTTTATAAACCGGACTTTTGAAGAACATTACAAAGCAGTGTTGAGCTATTTCCCATATATGTGTCCATGGAGCTTATTTCAGAGAGCAAAAATATGTTCTTAAACGTGAGATTCTTAGTTTTATCTTAGTTCAAATCTAGGACAGTTTTAAGATTATTAGGCTTACTTTACTTTATTTCACAAAACAATATGTAATTCTTCGATTAATTGTATATTGGTCAATAAGAGTTGAATTTTTTCGGAAAATATTGTGTTTGTACTCAATCCCCTTTCTACGAACTATTATGTGTAGTCATTGTAAAAGATTTAGGTTCAAGCTGTAGAGGGCTTTCAGACTCCACTTCGGCTTTTGATTCTAGGGATAGGGCTTCAACCATCTTACCTTTATAGTTAAATGTCCAATATTATCCCATGCTGGTTCTCCTTTCGAAAACCCTACTTTATACCACATTGCCATTGGCAGTTTGGTCTATCTCACTATTACCCGGCCAGACATTTCATATGTTATTCATATTATCAACTAATCTGTTACAACTCTGACCGTCATTCATTGGGTAGCTTTTGTTCGCATTCTACATTATCTTCGACATACCATGTTTTGAAGTCTTTTACTATCATCCACATCTTTGGATCTACGTGCATACTCTAATGTAGATCACTATGTGATCTTCCATATCGAGAATTGTTACTACTTTCTATGTTTTCTTGAGAGATTCTCTTATCTTTTGGAAAAGTAAGAAACCATTCATTGTTGCTCTCTCTTCTACCGAAGTTGAATACGATGCTCTAACCTCTACTACCATATAGAGTTTTCGGTTGCGTTGGTTGCTTGCAGATAAACGTGTCGCTCTCCATTATCCCACTCCTATGTATTGTAACCATAAAAGGGTCATCCAAATTGTTCACAACTTAGGTTTCCAGGAAGACACCAAACATTTTGAGATATATATGTATGTATATATGTATATATATATATTACCACTTTACGAGTCATCACCTAAGTCTTAGCGCCCTTACCTTACCATTTGTTTCTTCTGCCATGCAACTTGCAGACTTTTTTACTATGTATCTCCAAACTTTTGTTTCACTTTCTTGTAAGAAAACTATTGATGCTTCTTTCTTACTTATCATGAGTTTGAGGGGGTGGATTTTAGATAATATTAAGTTCGGCTTTGTCCCTTTGTATATTTTAGCCTTTTAGCTCTTTTGTTCTTATGTTGCATCTTTTATCATTTCATTCCGAATAATAGAAACTCGAGCCGACTTTTGACACCATCCCTTCTTAGGAAATTTTTACTACTACATGAACATTGTCATTTTTCACCGACCTAAATTAGAGTGACCTATTTAATTTGCATGGTGTAAAACAATCAACGTCGTTTTTCATAACCGTTCTTGCTCTCTTTCCTTTTTTTCTTGAATCTACATCACGGTGAAAATAGCAAGGAGATTTGGTTTTTCACCAAAATTCAACGTATTATTCAGTCATTAAAGTTTTTATTAATCAAATATTGTATTTAGAAACTCATTATTGTCGTGTATTAATTTATAATTATTATTATTAATTTTCACTTATCTCATTTATTATACGTAAGTTCATATATGTCTTTATATAGGTCACCCGTCTAAGATAAATTTAATAAAGATCAACATTTGATAGTCCTTTGTCAGGGATTGTTTTTCGAATACTTTGTGTCGTATTTATGTGAATTCGTATAATATATTGGTTATATTTCTAATAAGGTTTATGAAAATTTCAACAATCATTTATCGACTATAAAAACCCATTGTACTTTAGTCATCTCGTATTGTTGAAATTGTTTTTAAAACTAAAAAAATAATTACCACTATCTTTAAAAACAAAAATACTTAAAAATTGATAAAAACTGAAAATAAAAAAGCTTAATCGAAAAATAAATATTTTTCTATTTAATTGGACTGCTGTAATGATACACCCTTTCATCTATCTTTTTAACTAGATATTAGCTATCGTGTATTGAATATGAGGATATAAACAATCATATGTGATTGCATGTATGATCATTTAACAATGTTGTCAGTACAAGATAAAAGGATTTTAGAGAAGGTTTTGTTTTGAGCTTAAAAGTATTAAAAGCTTCTCTAAAGGTTTTAGAGAAGCTTTTCAATTCCGTCACAATGCTTCTCTATATAACGGTAGGTAAAGGTTTTAGGGAGAGTTTTCGGAGGGTGCGCTTTTGTTAGCTTTTAGAGACGCTTTTTTGGGGGCTTTAGATACACTTTCAAAACTTTTCTAAAGGTGAGTCAACTTTTTTCAAAAAGCTTCTCTGAAAGTATTTATTAGTGACGTTTTTCAAGTATTTGTGACGGTTTAGAAACGTCTCTAAAAAATACTTTCAGAGAAGGTTTACAAAAAAGTTTCTCTAAAAGTATTTATTAGTGACGTTTTTCAAGTATTTGTGAC